>NW_027464197.1:126194-185396 GCF_050947455.1 Rhinoderma darwinii | reverse complement strand
GACAGGAATTCTCTCTCCTCATTCTGTTGGTTTCCTAGGATAACACTTTACCAGTCACTGTGTATATCCCCCCCCCCCCCCCAAGGACAGGGATTCTATCTCCTCGTTCTGTTGGTTTCCTAGGATAATACTTTACCAGTCACTGTGTATATCCGCCCCCCCCCCCCGAGGACAGGGATTCGCTCACCTCGTTCTGTTGGTTTCCTAGGATAATACTTTACCAGTCACTGTGTATATCCGCCCCCCCCCCCGAGGACAGGGATTCTCTCTCCTCGTTCTATAGGTTTCCTAGGATAATACGAGGACAGGGATTATCTCTCCTCGTTCTGTAGGTTTCCTAGGACAACACTTTACCAGTCACTGCGTCTATCCCCCCCCCCCGAGGACAGGGATTCTCTCTCCTCGTTCTGTTGGTTTCCTAGGATAACACTTTACCAGTCACTGTGTATATTCCCCACCCCCGAGGACAGGGATTCTCTCTCCTCGTTCTGTTGGTTTCCTAGGATAATACTTTACCAGTCACTGTGTATACCACCCCCCCCCAGGACAGGGATTCGCTCTCCTCATTCTGTCTTGTCCCTAGGATAACACTTTACCAGTCACTGTGTGTATCCCCCCCCCCGAGGACAGGGATTCGCTCTCCGCATTCTGTAGGTTTCCTAGGATAACACTTTACCAGTCACTGTGTCTATCCCCCCCCCGAGGACAGGGATTCTCTCTCCTCGTTCTGTCGGTTTCCTAGGATAATACTTTACCAGTCACTGTGTATATCCCCCCCCCCGAGGACAGGGATTCGCTCTCCTCGTTCTGTCGGTTTCCTAGGTTAATACTTTACCAGTCACTGTGTCTATCCCCCCCCCCCCGAGGACAGGGATTCGCTCTCCTCGTTCTGTCAGTTTCCTAGGATAATACTTTTCCAGTCACTGTGTATACCCCCCCCAAGTACAGCGATTCGCTCTCCGCATTCTGTAGGTTTTCTAGGATAATACTTTACCAGTCACTGTGTATATCCCCCCCCCCGCGGACAGGGATTCGCTCTCCTCGTTCTGTAGGTTTCCAAGGATAACACTTTACCAGTCACTGTGTCTATCCCACCCCCCCGAGGACAGGGATTCGCTCTCCTCGTTCTGTAGGTTTCCAAGGATAACACTTTACCAGTCACTGTGTCTATCCCCCCCTCCGAAGACAGGGATTCGCTCTCCTCGTTCTGTCGGTTTCCTAGGATAATACTTTACCAGTCACTGTGTCTATCCCCCCCCCCGAGGACAGGGATTCTCTCTCCTCATTCTGTAGGTTTCCTAGTTTAACACTTTACCAGTCACTGTGTCTATCCCCCCCCCCGAGGACAGGGATTCTCTCTCCTCGTTCTGTCGGTTTCCTAGGATAATACTTTACCAGTCACTGTGTATATCCCCCCCCCCGAGGACAGGGATTTTCTCTCCTCGCTCTGTTGGTTTCCTAGGATAATACTTCACCAGTCACTGTGTATATCCCCCCCCCCCCGAGGACAGGTATTCGCTCTCCTCGTTCTGTTGGTTTCCTAGGGTAACACTTTACCAGTCACTGTGTATATCCCCCCCCCCCCCGAGGACAGGGATTCTCTCTCCTCGTTCTGTTGGTTTCCTAGGATAACACTTTACCAGTCACTGTGCATATCCCCCCCACGAGGACAGGGATTCTCTCTCCTCGTTCTGTTGGTTTCCTAGGATAATACTTCACCAGTCACTGTGTATATCCCCCCCCCCCGAGGACAGGTATTCGCTCTCCTCGTTCTGTTGGTTTCCTAGGACAACACTTTACCAGTCACTGTGTATATCCCCCCCACGAGGACAGGGATTCTCTCTCCTCGTTCTGTTGGTTTCCTAGGGTAACACTTTACCAGTCACTGTGTCTATCCCCCCCCCCGAGGACAGGGATTCTCTCTCCTCGTTCTGTCGGTTTCCTAGGATAATACTTTACCAGTCACTGTGTATATCCCCCCCCCCCCCCGAGGACAGGGATTCTCTCTCCTCGTTCTGTTGGTTTCCTAGGATAATACTTCACAAGTCACTGTGTATATCCCCCCCCCCCCCGAGGACAGGTATTCGCTCTCCTCGTTCTGTTGGTTTCCTAGGATAACACTTTACCAGTCACTGTGTATATCCCCCCCACGAGGACAGGGATTCTCTCTCCTCGTTCTGTTGGTTTCCTAGGATAACACTTTACCAGTCACTGTGTATATCCCCCCCCCCCCCGAGGACAGGGATTCTCTCTCCTCGTTCTGTTGGTTTCCTAGGATAACACTTTACCAGTCACTGTGCATATCCCCCCGACGAGGACAGGGATTCTCTCTCCTCGTTCTGTTGGTTTCCTAGGATAACACTTTACCAGTCACTGTGTATATCCCCCCCCCCGAGGACAGGGATTCTCTCTCCTCGTTCTGTTGGTTTCCTAGGATAACACTTTACCAGTCACTGTGTATACCCCCCCCCAAGGACAGGGATTCTCTCTCCTCGTTCTGTTGGTTTCCTAGGATAATACTTTACCAGCCACTGTGTATATCCGCCGCCCCCCCCGAGGACAGGGATTCGCTCTCCTCGTTCTGTAGGTTTCCAAGGATAACACTTTACCAGTCACTGTGTCTATCCCCCCCCCCCCCGAGGACAGGGATTCGCTCTCCTCGTTCTGTCGGTTTCCTAGGATAATACTTTACCAGTCACTGTGTATATCCCCCCCCCAGAACAGGGATTTGCTCTCCTCGTTCTGTAGGTTTCCTAGGATAATACTTTACCAGTCACTGTGTATATCTCCCCCCTCCGAGGACAGGGATTCGCTCTCCGCATTCTGTAGGTTTCCTAGATAACACTTTACCAGTCACTGTATATATCCCTCCCCGCCTCCGAGGACAGGGATTCGCTCTCCTGGTTCTGTAGATTTCCTAGGATTACACTTTACCAGTCACTGTGTATATCCCCCCCCCCCCCCAAGGACAGGGATTCGCTCTCCGCATTCTGTAGGTTTCCTAGGATAATACTTTACCAGTCACTGTGTATATCCCCCCCCCCCCCGAGGACAGGGATTCTCTCTCCTCGTTCTGTTGGTTTCCTAGGATAACACTTTACCGGTCACTGTGTCTATCCCCCCCCCCACGAGGACAGGGATTCTCTCTCCTCGTTCTGTTGGTTTCCTAGGATAATACTTTACCGGTCACTGTGTATATCCCCCCCACGAGGACAGGAATTCTCTCTCCTCGCTCTGTTGGTTTCCTAGGATAATACTTTACCAGCCACTGTGTATATCCGCCCCCCCCCCCCCGAGGACAGGGATTCGCTCTCCTCGTTCTGTAGGTTTCCAAGGATAACACTTTACCAGTCACTGTGTATACCCCCTCCCCCCAAGGACAGGGATTCGCTCTCCGCATTCTGTAGGTTTCCTTGGATAATACTTTACCAGTCACTGTGTATAACCCCCCCCCCCCCCGAGGACAGGCATTCTCTCTCCTCATTCTGTCGGTTTCCTAGGATAATACTTTACCAGTCATTGTGTATATCCCCCCCCTGAGGACAGGGATTCTCTCTCCTCGTTCTGTCGGTTTCCTAGTATAACACTTTACCAGTCACTGTGTATATTCCCCCCCCCCTCCGAGGACAGGGATTTGCTCTCCTCGTTCTGTTGGTTTCCTAGGATAACACTTTACCAGTCACTGTGTATATCTCCCCCCCCCCAAGGACAGGGATTCTATCTCCTCGTTCTGTTGGTTTCCTAGGATAATACTTTACCAGTCACTGTGTATATCCGCCCCCCCCCCGAGGACAGGGATTCGCTCACCTCGTTCTGTTGGTTTCCTAGGATAATACTTTACCAGTCACTGTGTATATCCCCCCCCCCCCGAGGACAGGGATTCTCTCTCCTCGTTCTATAGGTTTCCTAGGATAATACGAGGACAGGGATTATCTCTCCTCGTTCTGTAGGTTTCCTAGGATAACACTTTACCAGTCACTGCGTCTATCCCCCCCCCCCCCCGAGGACAGGGATTCGCTGTCCTGGTTCTGTAGATTTCCTAGGATAACACTTTACCAGTCACTGTGTATATCCCCCCCCCCGAGGACAGGGATTCGCTCTCCGCATTCTGTAGGTTTCCTAGGATAACACTTTACCAGTCACTGTGTATATTCCCCACCCCCGAGGACAGGGATTCTCTCTCCTCGTTCTGTTGGTTTCCTAGGATAATACTTTACCAGTCACTGTTTATACCACCCCCCCCAGGACAGGGATTCGCTCTCCTCATTCTGTCTTGTCCCTAGGATAACACTTTACCAGTCACTGTGTGTATCCCCCCCCCCCCCGAAGGACAGGGATTCGCTCTCCGCATGCTGTTGGTTTCCTAGGATAACACTTTACCAGTCACTGTGTATACCCCCCCCCAAGGACAGGGATTCGCTCTCCGCATTCTGTAGGTTTCCTTGGAAAATACTTTACCAGTCACTGTGTATAAACCCCCCCCCCCACCGAGGACAGGCATTCTCTCTCCTCATTCTGTAGGTTTCCTAGTTTAACACTTTACCAGTCACTGTGTCTATCCCCCCCTCCGAGGACAGGGATTCGCTCTCCTGGTTCTGTAGATTTCCTAGGATAACACTTTACCAGTCACTGTGTATATCCCCCCCCCCCAAGGACAGGGATTCGCTCTCCACATTCTGTAGGTTTCCTAGGATAATACTTTACCAGTCACTGTGTATATCCCCCCCACCCCCGAGGACAGGGATTCTCTCTCCTCGTTCTGTTGGTTTCCTAGGATAACACTTTACCGGTCACTGTGTCTATCCCCCCCCCCGAGGACAGGGATTCTCTCTCCTCGTTCTGTTGGTTTCCTAGGATAATACTTCACCAGTCACTGTGTATATCCCCCCCACGAGGACAGGAATTCTCTCTCCTCGTTCTGTTGGTTTCCTAGGATAACACTTTACCAGTCACTGTGTATACCCCCCCCCCCAAGGACAGGGATTCCATCTCCTCGTTCTGTTGGTTTCCTAGGATAATACTTTACCAGTCACTGTGTATATCCCCCCCACCCCGAGGACAGGGATTCTATCTCCTCGTTCTGTAGGTTTCCTAGGATAACACTTTACCAGTCACTGCGTCTATCCCACCCCCCCCCCGAGGACAGGGATTCGCTCTCCTCGTTCTGTAGTTTCCTAGGATAATACTTTACCAGTCACTGTGTCTATCCCCCCCCCTCCGAGGACAGGGATTCGCTCTCCTCGTTCTGTCGGTTTCCTAGGATAATACTTTACCAGTCACTGTGTCTATCCCCCCCCCCCGAGGACAGGGATTCTCTCTCCTCGTTCTGTCGGTTTCCTAGGATAATACTTTACCAGTCACTGTGTATATCCCCCCCCCGAGGACAGGGATTCGCTCTCCTCATTCTGTCGGTTTCCTAGGTTAATACTTTACCAGTCACTGTGTCTATCCCCCCCCCCGAGGACAGGGATTCGCTCTCCTCGTTCTGTCAGTTTCCTAGGATAATACTTTTCCAGTCACTGTGTATACCCCCCCCCCAAGGACAGCGATTCGCTCTCCGCATTCTGTAGGTTTCCTAGGATAATACTTTACCAGTCACTGTGTATATCCCCCCCCCCCGAGGACAGGGATTCGCTCTCCTCGTTCTGTAGGTTTCCAAGGATAACACTTTACCAGTCACTGTGTCTATCCCACCCCCCCCCGAGGACAGGAATTCTCTCTCCTCGTTCTGTTGGTTTCCTAGGATAACACTTTACCAGTCACTGTGTATATCCCCCCCCCCAAGGACAGGGATTCTATCTCCTCGTTCTGTTGGTTTCCTAGGATAATACTTTACCAGTCACTGTGTATATCCGCCCCCCCCCCCGAGGACAGGGATTCGCTCACCTCGTTCTGTTGGTTTCCTAGGATAATACTTTACCAGTCACTGTGTATATCCGCCCCCCCCCCTGAGGACAGGGATTCTCTCTCCTCGTTCTATAGGTTTCCTAGGACAACACTTTACCAGTCACTGCGTCTATCCCCCCCCCCCCGAGGACAGGGATTCGCTGTCCTGGTTCTGTAGATTTCCTAGGATAACACTTTACCAGTCACTGTGTATATCCCCCCCCCCCCGAGGACAGGGATTCGCTCTCCGCATTCTGTAGGTTTCCTAGGATAACACTTTACCAGTCACTGTGTATATTCCCCACCCCCGAGGACAGGGATTCTCTCTCCTCGTTCTGTTGGTTTCCTAGGGTAATACTTTACCAGTCACTGTGTATACCACCCCCCCCAGGACAGGGATTCGCTCTCCTCATTCTGTCTTGTCCCTAGGATAACACTTTACCAGTCACTGTGTGTATCCCCCCCCCCCGAGGACAGGGATTCGCTCTCCGCATTCTGTAGGTTTCCTAGGATAACACTTTACCAGTCACTGTGTCTATCCCCCCCCGAGGACAGGGATTCTCTCTTCTCGTTCTGTCGGTTTCCTAGGATAATACTTTACCAGTCACTGTGTATATCCCCCCCCCCGAGGACAGGGATTCGCTCTCCTCGTTTTGTCGGTTTCCTAGGTTAATACTTTACCAGTCACTGTGTCTATCCCCCCCCCCGAGGACAGGGATTCGCTCTCCTCGTTCTGTCAGTTTCCTAGGATAATACTTTTCCAGTCACTGTGTATACCCCCCCCCAAGTACAGCGATTCGCTCTCCGCATTCTGTAGGTTTCCTAGGATAATACTTTACCAGTCACTGTGTATATCCCCCCCCCCGAGGACAGGGATTCGCTCTCCTCGTTCTGTAGGTTTCCAAGGATAACACTTTACCAGTCACTGTGTCTATCCCACCCCCCGAGGACAGGGATTCGCTCTCCTCGTTCTGTAGGTTTCCAAGGATAACACTTTACCAGTCACTGTGTCTATCCCCCCCTCCGAAGACAGGGATTCGCTCTCCTCGTTCTGTCGGTTTCCTAGGATAATACTTTACCAGTCACTGTGTCTATCCCCCCCCCCCCGAGGACAGGGATTCTCTCTCCTTATTCTGTAGGTTTCCTAGTTTAACACTTTACCAGTCACTGTGTCTATCCCCCCCCCCCGAGGACAGGGATTCTCTCTCCTCGTTCTGTCGGTTTCCTAGGATAATACTTTACCAGTCACTGTGTATATCCCCCCCTCCCCGAGGACAGGGATTCTCTCTCCTCGTTCTGTTGGTTTCCTAGGATAATACTTCACCAGTCACTGTGTATATCCCCCCCCCCGAGGACAGGGATTTGCTCTCCTCGTTCTGTAGGTTTCCTAGGATAATACTTTACCAGTCACTGTGTATATCTCCCCCCTCCGAGGACAGGGATTCGCTCTCCGCATTCTGTAGGTTTCCTAGATAACACTTTACCAGTCACTGTATATATCCCTCCCCGCCTCCGAGGACAGGGATTCGCTCTCCTGGTTCTGTAGATTTCCTAGGATTACACTTTACCAGTCACTGTGTATATCCCCCCCCCCCCCCAAGGACAGGGATTCGCTCTCCGCATTCTGTAGGTTTCCTAGGATAATACTTTACCAGTCACTGTGTATATCCCCCCCCCCCCCCGAGGACAGGGATTCTCTCTCCTCGTTCTGTTGGTTTCCTAGGATAACACTTTACCGGTCACTGTGTCTATCCCCCCCCCCACGAGGACAGGGATTCTCTCTCCTCGTTCTGTTGGTTTCCTAGGATAATACTTTACCGGTCACTGTGTATATCCCCCCCACGAGGACAGGAATTCTCTCTCCTCGCTCTGTTGGTTTCCTAGGATAATACTTTACCAGCCACTGTGTATATCCGCCCCCCCCCCCCCGAGGACAGGGATTCGCTCTCCTCGTTCTGTAGGTTTCCAAGGATAACACTTTACCAGTCACTGTGTATACCCCCTCCCCCCAAGGACAGGGATTCGCTCTCCGCATTCTGTAGGTTTCCTTGGATAATACTTTACCAGTCACTGTGTATAACCCCCCCCCCCCGAGGACAGGCATTCTCTCTCCTCATTCTGTCGGTTTCCTAGGATAATACTTTACCAGTCATTGTGTATATCCCCCCCCCTGAGGACAGGGATTCTCTCTCCTCGTTCTGTCGGTTTCCTAGTATAACACTTTACCAGTCACTGTGTATATTCCCCCCCCCCTCCGAGGACAGGGATTTGCTCTCCTCGTTCTGTTGGTTTCCTAGGATAACACTTTACCAGTCACTGTGTATATCTCCCCCCCCCCAAGGACAGGGATTCTATCTCCTCGTTCTGTTGGTTTCCTAGGATAATACTTTACCAGTCACTGTGTATATCCGCCCCCCCCCCGAGGACAGGGATTCGCTCACCTCGTTCTGTTGGTTTCCTAGGATAATACTTTACCAGTCACTGTGTATATCCCCCCCCCCCGAGGACAGGGATTCTCTCTCCTCGTTCTATAGGTTTCCTAGGATAATACGAGGACAGGGATTATCTCTCCTCGTTCTGTAGGTTTCCTAGGATAACACTTTACCAGTCACTGCGTCTATCCCCCCCCCCCCGAGGACAGGGATTCGCTGTCCTGGTTCTGTAGATTTCCTAGGATAACACTTTACCAGTCACTGTGTATATCCCCCCCCCCCGAGGACAGGGATTCGCTCTCCGCATTCTGTAGGTTTCCTAGGATAACACTTTACCAGTCACTGTGTATATTCCCCACCCCCGAGGACAGGGATTCTCTCTCCTCGTTCTGTTGGTTTCCTAGGATAATACTTTACCAGTCACTGTTTATACCACCCCCCCCAGGACAGGGATTCGCTCTCCTCATTCTGTCTTGTCCCTAGGATAACACTTTACCAGTCACTGTGTGTATCCCCCCCCCCCCCGAAGGACAGGGATTCGCTCTCCGCATGCTGTTGGTTTCCTAGGATAACACTTTACCAGTCACTGTGTATACCCCCCCCCAAGGACAGGGATTCGCTCTCCGCATTCTGTAGGTTTCCTTGGAAAATACTTTACCAGTCACTGTGTATAAACCCCCCCCCCCACCGAGGACAGGCATTCTCTCTCCTCATTCTGTAGGTTTCCTAGTTTAACACTTTACCAGTCACTGTGTCTATCCCCCCCTCCGAGGACAGGGATTCGCTCTCCTGGTTCTGTAGATTTCCTAGGATAACACTTTACCAGTCACTGTGTATATCCCCCCCCCCCCAAGGACAGGGATTCGCTCTCCACATTCTGTAGGTTTCCTAGGATAATACTTTACCAGTCACTGTGTATATCCCCCCCACCCCCGAGGACAGGGATTCTCTCTCCTCGTTCTGTTGGTTTCCTAGGATAACACTTTACCGGTCACTGTGTCTATCCCCCCCCCCCGAGGACAGGGATTCTCTCTCCTCGTTCTGTTGGTTTCCTAGGATAATACTTCACCAGTCACTGTGTATATCCCCCCCCACGAGGACAGGAATTCTCTCTCCTCGTTCTGTTGGTTTCCTAGGATAACACTTTACCAGTCACTGTGTATACCCCCCCCCCCAAGGACAGGGATTCCATCTCCTCGTTCTGTTGGTTTCCTAGGATAATACTTTACCAGTCACTGTGTATATCCCCCCCACCCCGAGGACAGGGATTCTATCTCCTCGTTCTGTAGGTTTCCTAGGATAACACTTTACCAGTCACTGCGTCTATCCCACCCCCCCCCCCGAGGACAGGGATTCGCTCTCCTCGTTCTGTAGTTTCCTAGGATAATACTTTACCAGTCACTGTGTCTATCCCCCCCCCTCCGAGGACAGGGATTCGCTCTCCTCGTTCTGTCGGTTTCCTAGGATAATACTTTACCAGTCACTGTGTCTATCCCCCCCCCCCGAGGACAGGGATTCTCTCTCCTCGTTCTGTCGGTTTCCTAGGATAATACTTTACCAGTCACTGTGTATATCCCCCCCCCGAGGACAGGGATTCGCTCTCCTCATTCTGTCGGTTTCCTAGGTTAATACTTTACCAGTCACTGTGTCTATCCCCCCCCCGAGGACAGGGATTCGCTCTCCTCGTTCTGTCAGTTTCCTAGGATAATACTTTTCCAGTCACTGTGTATACCCCCCCCCAAGGACAGCGATTCGCTCTCCGCATTCTGTAGGTTTCCTAGGATAATACTTTACCAGTCACTGTGTATATCCCCCCCCCCCGAGGACAGGGATTCGCTCTCCTCGTTCTGTAGGTTTCCAAGGATAACACTTTACCAGTCACTGTGTCTATCCCACCCCCCCCGAGGACAGGAATTCTCTCTCCTCGTTCTGTTGGTTTCCTAGGATAACACTTTACCAGTCACTGTGTATATCCCCCCCCCCAAGGACAGGGATTCTATCTCCTCGTTCTGTTGGTTTCCTAGGATAATACTTTACCAGTCACTGTGTATATCCGCCCCCCCCCCCGAGGACAGGGATTCGCTCACCTCGTTCTGTTGGTTTCCTAGGATAATACTTTACCAGTCACTGTGTATATCCGCCCCCCCCCCTGAGGACAGGGATTCTCTCTCCTCGTTCTATAGGTTTCCTAGGACAACACTTTACCAGTCACTGCGTCTATCCCCCCCCCCCCGAGGACAGGGATTCGCTGTCCTGGTTCTGTAGATTTCCTAGGATAACACTTTACCAGTCACTGTGTATATCCCCCCCCCCCCCCGAGGACAGGGATTCGCTCTCCGCATTCTGTAGGTTTCCTAGGATAACACTTTACCAGTCACTGTGTATATTCCCCACCCCCGAGGACAGGGATTCTCTCTCCTCGTTCTGTTGGTTTCCTAGGGTAATACTTTACCAGTCACTGTGTATACCACCCCCCCCAGGACAGGGATTCGCTCTCCTCATTCTGTCTTGTCCCTAGGATAACACTTTACCAGTCACTGTGTGTATCCCCCCCCCCCGAGGACAGGGATTCGCTCTCCGCATTCTGTAGGTTTCCTAGGATAACACTTTACCAGTCACTGTGTCTATCCCCCCCCCGAGGACAGGGATTCTCTCTTCTCGTTCTGTCGGTTTCCTAGGATAATACTTTACCAGTCACTGTGTATATCCCCCCCCCCGAGGACAGGGATTCGCTCTCCTCGTTTTGTCGGTTTCCTAGGTTAATACTTTACCAGTCACTGTGTCTATCCCCCCCCCCGAGGACAGGGATTCGCTCTCCTCGTTCTGTCAGTTTCCTAGGATAATACTTTTCCAGTCACTGTGTATACCCCCCCCCAAGTACAGCGATTCGCTCTCCGCATTCTGTAGGTTTCCTAGGATAATACTTTACCAGTCACTGTGTATATCCCCCCCCCCGAGGACAGGGATTCGCTCTCCTCGTTCTGTAGGTTTCCAAGGATAACACTTTACCAGTCACTGTGTCTATCCCACCCCCCCGAGGACAGGGATTCGCTCTCCTCGTTCTGTAGGTTTCCAAGGATAACACTTTACCAGTCACTGTGTCTATCCCCCCCTCCGAAGACAGGGATTCGCTCTCCTCGTTCTGTCGGTTTCCTAGGATAATACTTTACCAGTCACTGTGTCTATCCCCCCCCCCCCGAGGACAGGGATTCTCTCTCCTTATTCTGTAGGTTTCCTAGTTTAACACTTTACCAGTCACTGTGTCTATCCCCCCCCCCCGAGGACAGGGATTCTCTCTCCTCGTTCTGTCGGTTTCCTAGGATAATACTTTACCAGTCACTGTGTATATCCCCCCCTCCCCGAGGACAGGGATTCTCTCTCCTCGTTCTGTTGGTTTCCTAGGATAATACTTCACCAGTCACTGTGTATATCCCCCCCCCCGAGGACAGGTATTCGCTCTCCTCGTTCTGTTGGTTTCCTAGGGTAACACTTTACCAGTCACTGTGTATATCCCCCCCCCCGAGGACAGGGATTCTCTCTCCTCGTTCTGTTGGTTTCCTAGGATAACACTTTACCAGTCACTGTGCATATCCCCCCCACGAGGACAGGGATTCTCTCTCCTCGTTCTGTTGGTTTCCTAGGATAATACTTTACCAGTCACTGTGTATATCCGCCCCCCCCCCCCGAGGACAGGGATTCGCTCACCTCGTTCTGTTGGTTTCCTAGGATAATACTTTACCAGTCACTGTGTATATCCGCCCCCCCCCCTGAGGACAGGGATTCTCTCTCCTCGTTCTATAGGTTTCCTAGGACAACACTTTACCAGTCACTGCGTCTATCCCCCCCCCCCGAGGACAGGGATTCGCTGTCCTGGTTCTGTAGATTTCCTAGGATAACACTTTACCAGTCACTGTGTATATCCCCCCCCCCCCGAGGACAGGGATTCGCTCTCCGCATTCTGTAGGTTTCCTAGGATAACACTTTACCAGTCACTGTGTATATTCCCCACCCCCGAGGACAGGGATTCTCTCTCCTCGTTCTGTTGGTTTCCTAGGGTAATACTTTACCAGTCACTGTGTATACCACCCCCCCCAGGACAGGGATTCGCTCTCCTCATTCTGTCTTGTCCCTAGGATAACACTTTACCAGTCACTGTGTGTATCCCCCCCCCCCGAGGACAGGGATTCGCTCTCCGCATTCTGTAGGTTTCCTAGGATAACACTTTACCAGTCACTGTGTCTATCCCCCCCCCCGAGGACAGGGATTCTCTCTTCTCGTTCTGTCGGTTTCCTAGGATAATACTTTACCAGTCACTGTGTATATCCCCCCCCCCGAGGACAGGGATTCGCTCTCCTCGTTTTGTCGGTTTCCTAGGTTAATACTTTACCAGTCACTGTGTCTATCCCCCCCCCCGAGGACAGGGATTCGCTCTCCTCGTTCTGTCAGTTTCCTAGGATAATACTTTTCCAGTCACTGTGTATACCCCCCCCCCAAGTACAGCGATTCGCTCTCCGCATTCTGTAGGTTTCCTAGGATAATACTTTACCAGTCACTGTGTATATCCCCCCCCCCGAGGACAGGGATTCGCTCTCCTCGTTCTGTAGGTTTCCAAGGATAACACTTTACCAGTCACTGTGTCTATCCCACCCCCCCGAGGACAGGGATTCGCTCTCCTCGTTCTGTAGGTTTCCAAGGATAACACTTTACCAGTCACTGTGTCTATCCCCCCCTCCGAAGACAGGGATTCGCTCTCCTCGTTCTGTCGGTTTCCTAGGATAATACTTTACCAGTCACTGTGTCTATCCCCCCCCCCCCCGAGGACAGGGATTCTCTCTCCTTATTCTGTAGGTTTCCTAGTTTAACACTTTACCAGTCACTGTGTCTATCCCCCCCCCCGAGGACAGGGATTCTCTCTCCTCGTTCTGTCGGTTTCCTAGGATAATACTTTACCAGTCACTGTGTATATCCCCCCCCCCCCGAGGACAGGGATTCTCTCTCCTCGTTCTGTTGGTTTCCTAGGATAATACTTCACCAGTCACTGTGTATATCCCCCCCCCCCCGAGGACAGGTATTCGCTCTCCTCGTTCTGTTGGTTTCCTAGGGTAACACTTTACCAGTCACTGTGTATATCCCCCCCCCCGAGGACAGGGATTCTCTCTCCTCGTTCTGTTGGTTTCCTAGGATAACACTTTACCAGTCACTGTGCATATCCCCCCCACGAGGACAGGGATTCTCTCTCCTCGTTCTGTTGGTTTCCTAGGATAATACTTCACCAGTCACTGTGTATATCCCCCCCCCCCCGAGGACAGGTATTCGCTCTCCTCGTTCTGTTGGTTTCCTAGGATAACACTTTACCAGTCACTGTGTATATCCCCCCCACGAGGACAGGGATTCTCTCTCCTCGTTCTGTTGGTTTCCTAGGGTAACACTTTACCAGTCACTGTGTCTATCCCCCACCCGAGGACAGGGATTCTCTCTCCTCGTTCTGTCGGTTTCCTAGGATAATACTTTACCAGTCACTGTGTATATCCCCCCCCCCCGAGGACAGGGATTCTCTCTCCTCGTTCTGTTGGTTTCCTAGGATAATACTTCACCAGTCACTGTGTATATCCCCCCCCCCCCCCGAGGACAGGTATTCGCTCTCCTCGTTCTGTTGGTTTCCTAGGATAACACTTTACCAGTCACTGTGTATATCCCCCCCACGAGGACAGGGATTCTCTCTCCTCGTTCTGTTGGTTTCCTAGGATAACACTTTACCAGTCACTGTGTATATCCCCCCCCCCCCCGAGGACAGGGATTCTCTCTCCTCGTTCTGTTGGTTTCCTAGGATAACACTTTACCAGTCACTGTGCACATCCCCCCCACGAGGACAGGGATTCTCTCTCCTCGTTCTGTTGGTTTCCTAGGATAGCACTTTACCAGTCACTGTGTATATCCCCCCCCCCCCGAGGACAGGGATTCTCTCTCCTCGTTCTGTAGGTTTCCAAGGATAACACTTTACCAGTCACTGTGTCTATCCCCCCCCCCCCCGAGGACAGGGATTCGCTCTCCTCGTTCTGTCGGTTTCCTAGGATAATACTTTACCAGTCATTTTGTATATCCCCCCCCTGAGGACAGGGATTCTCTCTCCTCGTTCTGTCGGTTTCCTAGTATAACACTTTACCAGTCACTGTGTATATCCCCCCCCCCCAGAACAGGGATTTGCTCTCCTCGTTCTGTAGGTTTCCTAGGATAATACTTTACCAGTCACTGTGTATATCTCCCCCCTCCGAGGACAGGGATTCGCTCTCCGCATTCTGTAGGTTTCCTAGATAACACTTTACCAGTCACTGTGTATATCCCTCCCCGCCTCCGAGGACAGGGATTCGCTCTCCTGGTTCTGTAGATTTCCTAGGATTACACTTTACCAGTCACTGTGTATATCCCCCCCCCCAAGGACAGGGATTCGCTCTCCGCATTCTGTAGGTTTCCTAGGATAATACTTTACCAGTCACTGTGTATATCCCCCCCCCCCCGAGGACAGGGATTCTCTCTCCTCGTTCTGTTGGTTTCCTAGGATAACACTTTACCGGTCACTGTGTCTATCCCCCCCCCACGAGGACAGGGATTCTCTCTCCTCGTTCTGTTGGTTTCCTAGGATAATACTTTACCAGTCACTGTGTATATCCCCCCCCACGAGGACAGGAATTCTCTCTCCTCGTTCTGTTGGTTTCCTAGGATAATACTTTACCAGCCACTGTGTATATCCGCCCCCCCCCCGAGGACAGGGATTCGCTCTCCGCATTCTGTAGGTTTCCTTGGATAATACTTTACCAGTCACTGTGTATAACCCCCCCCCCCACAAGGACAGGGATTCTCTCTCCTCGTTCTGTCGGTTTCCTAGTATAACACTTTACCAGTCACTGTGTATATTCCCCCCCCTCCGAGGACAGGGATTTGCTCTCCTCGTTCTGTTGGTTTCCTAGGATAACACTTTACCAGTCACTGTGTATATCTCCCCCCCCCCCAAGGACAGGGATTCTATCTCCTCGTTCTGTTGGTTTCCTAGGATAATACTTTACCAGTCACTGTGTATATCCGCCCCCCCCCCCGAGGACAGGGATTCGCTCACCTCGTTCTGTTGGTTTCCTAGGATAATACTTTACCAGTCACTGTGTATATCCCCCCCCCCCCGAGGACAGGGATTCTCTCTCCTCGTTCTATAGGTTTCCTAGGATAATACGAAGACAGGGATTATCTCTCCTCGTTCTGTAGGTTTCCTAGGATAACACTTTACCAGTCACTGCGTCTATCCCCCCCCCCCCCCGAGGACAGGGATTCGCTGTCCTGGTTCTGTAGATTTCCTAGGATAACACTTTACCAGTCACTGTGTATATCCCCCCCCCCCGAGGACAGGGATTCACTCTCCGCATTCTGTAGGTTTCCTAGGATAACACTTTACCAGTCACTGTGTATATTCCCCACCCCCGAGGACAGGGATTCTCTCTCCTCGTTCTGTTGGTTTCCTAGGATAATACTTTACCAGTCACTGTGTATACCACCCCCCCCCCAGGACAGGGATTCGCTCTCCTCATTCTGTCTTGTCCCTAGGATAACACTTTACCAGTCACTGTGTGTATCCCCCCCCCCCCGAAGGACAGGGATTCGCTCTCCGCATGCTGTTGGTTTCCTAGGATAACACTTTACCAGTCACTGTGTCTATCCCCCCCCCTCCGAGGACAGGGATTCGCTCTCCTGGTTCTGTAGATTTCCTAGGATAACACTTTACCAGTCACTGTGTATATCCCCCCCCCCCCCAAGGACAGGGATTCGCTCTCCGCATTCTGTAGGTTTCCTAGGATAATACTTTACCAGTCACTGTGTATATCCCCCCCCCCACCCCCGAGGACAGGGATTCTCTCTCCTCGTTCTGTTGGTTTCCTAGGATAACACTTTACCGGTCACTGTGTCTATCCCCCCCCCCCCCCGAGGACAGGGATTCTCTCTCCTCGTTCTGTTGGTTTCCTAGGATAATACTTCACCAGTCACTGTGTATATCCCCCCCCACGAGGACAGGAATTCTCTCTCCTCGTTCTGTTGGTTTCCTAGGATAACACTTTACCAGTCACTGTGTATACCCCCCCCCCCAAGGACAGGGATTCTATCTCCTCGTTCTGTTGGTTTCCTAGGATAATACTTTACCAGTCACTGTGTATATCCGCCCCCCCCCCCGAGGACAGGGATTCGCTCACCTCGTTCTGTTGGTTTCCTAGGATAATACTTTACCAGTCACTGTGTATATCCCCCCCCCGAGGACAGGGATTCTCTCTCCTCGTTCTAAAGGTTTCCTAGGATAATACTTTACCAGTCACTGTGTATATCCCCCCCCCCCGAGAACAGGGATTCTCTCTCCTCGTTCTGTAGGTTTCCTAGGATAACACTTTACCAGTCACTGCGTCTATCCCACCCCCCCCCCCCCGAGAACAGGGATTCGCTCTCCTGGTTTTGTAGATTTCTTAGGATAACACTTTACCAGTCACTGTGTATATCCCCCCCCCCGAGGACAGGGATTCTCTCTCCTCGTTCTGTAGGTTTCCTAGGATAACACTTTACCAGTCACAGAGTCTATCCCACCCCCCCCCCCCCCGAGGACAGGGATTCGCTCTCCGCATTCTGTAGGTTTCCTAGGATAACACTTTACCAGTCACTGTGTATATTCCCCACCCCCGAGGACAGGGATTCTCTCTCCTCGTTCTGTTGGTTTCCTAGGATAATACTTTACCAGTCACTGTGTATACCACCCCCCCCCCCCAGGACAGGGATTCGCTCTCCTCGTTCTGTCTTGTCCCTAGGATAACACTTTACCAGTCACTGTGTATATCCCCCCCCCCCCCCGAGGACAGGGATTCGCTCTCCGCATGCTGTTGGTTTCCTAGGATAACACTTTACCAGTCACTGTGGATATCCCCGCCCCCCCCCCCGAGGACTGGGATTTCTTCTCCTGGTTCTGTAGATTTCCTAGGATAACACTTTACCAGTCACTGTGTATATCCCCCCCCCCAAGGACAGGGATTCTCTCCGCATTCTGTAGGTTTCCTAGGATAACACTTTACCAGTCACTGTGTATATCCCCCCCCCCCCCGAGGACAGGGATTCGCTCTCCTCGTTCTGTAGGTTTCCTAGGATAACACTTTACCAGTCACTGTGTATATCCCCCCCCCCCCCGAGGACAGGGATTCGCTCTCCTCGTTCTGTTGGTTTCCTAGGACAATACTTAACCGGTCACTGTGTATATTGTGGTGATGATCAGGAGCGCGATAACGGACAGGTAAATGTTCCAGCCTAACGCCACCTGTATAAACACGGCCCCAGAGAACATGTCAACCTGAGGGGACACAAGAAGAAGCCATGATCAATGCAAGTCCCACCACCTGGTCCCCAAATCATATATCCCTCCAACCAGTCCCCAATCATATATCCCTCCAACCAGTCGCCAATCATATATCCCTCCAACCAGTCCCCAATCACACCAAATCATATATCCCTTCAACCAGTCCCCAATCATATATCCCTCCAACCAGTCCCCAATCGCACCTGAGCAGATGTCCCACCAACTAGTCACTAAGCGCAGTAAAGAACCAGCTCCTGAGGTCATCTATTCCAAAGATTCACTGCTCTTACAGTAAAGAAGACCTGTCGCCTCTGGAGATTGAACCTTTTTGTCTCCACATGGAGGGAGCGCCCCCTTGTCTTTTGATGGGGTTTTACATGGAGCCGGTTATCACTACATTTCTTGTATGTGCCACTACTATATTTATACAAGTTCCTCATGTCCCCCCCCCCCCCCGAGTCCAGAACTTACCTGTATATTGTAGATGAGGGGTCACTAATGCTTTATATAGAGGTAATATTATATCCATGTCCCCGAGTGCAGATTATTACCCCCAGTGTAGCTCCCCCTAGGACATATGATGCTGCAGATTATTACACCCAGATCCTTCTCCACAAGTGACTCCCCCAGTGTAGCTCCTCCTAGGACATATGATGCTGCAGATTATTACTCCCAGTGTAGCTCCCCCTAGGACATATGATGCTGCAGATTATTACTCCCAGTGTAGCTCCCCCTAGGACATGTGATGTAGCAGATTATTACTCCCAGTGTAGCTCCCCCTAGGACATGTGATGTAGCAGATTATTACTCCCAGTGTAGCTCCCCCTAGGACATATGATGCTGCAGATTATTACTCCCAGTGTAGCTCCCCCTAGGACATGTGATGTAGCAGATTATTACTCCCAGTGTAGCTCCCCCTAGAACATGTGATGCTACAGATTATTACTCCCAGTGTAGCTCCTCCTAGGACATATGATGCTGCAGATTATTACTCCCAGTGTAGCTCCTCCTAGGACATGTGATGCTGCAGATTATTACTCCCAGTGTAACTCCTCCTAGGACATATGATGCTGCAGATTATTACTCCCAGTGTAGCTCCCCCTAGGACATATGACGCTGCAGATTATTACTCCCAGTGTAGCTCCTCCTAGGACATATGATGCTGCAGATTATTACTCCCAGTGTAGCGCCCCCTAGGACATATGACGCTGCAGATCATTACTCTCAGTGTAGCTCCCCCTAGGACATATGATGCTGCAGATTATTACTCCCAGTGAAGCTCCTCTAGGACATATGATGCCTGCAGATTATTACCCCCAGTGTAGCTCCCCCTAGGACATATGATGCTGCAGACTATTACTCCCAGTGTAGCTCCCCCTAGGACATATGATGCTGCAGATTATTACTCCCAGTGTAGCTCCCTCTAGGACATATGATGCTGCAGATTATTACTCCCAGTGTAGCTCCCCCTAGGACATATGATGCTGCAGATTATTACTCCCAGTGTAGCTCCTCTAGGACATATGATGCTGCAGATTATTACTCCCAGTGTAGCTCCTCTAGGACATGTGATGCTGCAGATTATTACTCCCAGTGTAGCTCCTCTAGGACATGTGATGCTGCAGATTATTACTCCCAGTTTAGCTCCTCCTAGGACATATGATGCTGCAGATAATTACTCCCAGTGTAGCTCCTCTAGGACATATGATGCTGCAGATTATTACTCCCAGTGTAGCTCCCCCTAGGACATATGATGCTGCAGATTATTACTCCCAGTGTAGCTCCCCCTAGGACATGTGATGTAGCAGATTATTACTCCCAGTGTAGCTCCCCCTAGGACATGTGATGTAGCAGATTATTACTCCCAGTGTAGCTCCCCCTAGGACATATGATGCTGCAGATTATTACTCCCAGTGTAGCTCCCCCTAGGACATGTGATGTAGCAGATTATTACTCCCAGTGTAGCTCCCCCTAGAACATGTGATGCTACAGATTATTACTCCCAGTGTAGCTCCTCCTAGGACATATGATGCTGCAGATTATTACTCCCAGTGTAGCTCCTCCTAGGACATGTGATGCTGCAGATTATTACTCCCAGTGTAACTCCTCCTAGGACATATGATGCTGCAGATTATTACTCCCAGTGTAGCTCCCCCTAGGACATATGACGCTGCAGATTATTACTCCCAGTGTAGCTCCTCCTAGGACATATGATGCTGCAGATTATTACTCCCAGTGTAGCGCCCCCTAGGACATATGATGCTGCAGATTATTACTCCCAGTGTAGCTCCCCCTAGGACATATGACGCTGCAGATTATTACTCCCAGTGTAGCTCCCCTAGGACATATGATGCTGAAGATTATTACTCCCAGTGTAGCTCCCCTAGGACATATGATGCTGCAGATTATTACTCCCAGTGTAGCTCCCCTAGGACATATGACGCTGCAGATCATTACTCTCAGTGTAGCTCCCCCTAGGACATATGATGCTGCAGATTATTACTCCCAGTGAAGCTCCTCTAGGACATATGATGCCTGCAGATTATTACCCCCAGTGTAGCTCCCCCTAGGACATATGATGCTGCAGACTATTACTCCCAGTGTAGCTCCCCCTAGGACATATGATGCTGCAGATTATTACTCCCAGTGTAGCTCCCTCTAGGACATATGATGCTGCAGATTATTACTCCCAGTGTAGCTCCCCCTAGGACATATGATGCTGCAGATTATTACTCCCAGTGTAGCTCCTCTAGGACATATGATGCTGCAGATTATTACTCCCAGTGTAGCTCCTCTAGGACATGTGATGCTGCAGATTATTACTCCCAGTGTAGCTCCTCTAGGACATGTGATGCTGCAGATTATTACTCCCAGTTTAGCTCCTCCTAGGACATATGATGCTGCAGATTATTACTCCCAGTGTAGCTCCTCTAGGACATATGATGCTGCAGATTATTACTCCCAGTGTAGCTCCCCCTAGGACATATGATGCTGCAGATTATTACTCCCAGTGTAGCTCCCTCTAGGACATATGATGCTGCAGATTATTACTCCCAGTGTAGCTCCCCCTAGGACATATGATGCTGCAGATTATTACTCCCAGTGTAGCTCCTCTAGGACATATGATGATGCAGATTATTACCCCCAGTGTAGCTCCTCTAGGACATATGATGCTGCAGATTATTACTCCCAGTGTAGCTCCTCTAGGACATGTGATGCTGCAGATTATTACTCCCAGTGTAGCTCCTCCTAGGACATATGATGCTGCAGATTATTACTCCCAGTGTAGCTCCCCCTAGGACATATGATGCTGCAGATTATTACTCCCAGTGTAGCTCCTCCTAGGACATATGATGCCTGCAGATTATTACTCCCAGTGTAGCTCCCCCTAGGACATATGATGCCTGCAGATTATTACTCCCAGTGTAGCTCCTCCTAGGACATATGATCCTGCAGATTATTACCCCCAGTGTAGCTCCTCTAGGACATATGATGCTGCAGATTATTACCCCCAGTGTAGCTCCTCTAGGACATATGATGCTGCAGATTATTACCCCCAGTGTAGCTCCTCCTAGGACATATGATGCTGCAGATTATTACTCCCAGTGTAGCTCCTTCTAGGACATATGATGCCTGCAGATTATTACCCCCAGTGTAGCTCCTCTATGACATATGATGCTGCAGATTATTACCCCCAGTGTAGCTCCCCCTAGGACATATGATGCTGCAGATTATTACTCCCAGTGTAGCTCCTCCTAGGACATATGATGCTGCAGATTATTACTCCCAGTGTAGCTCCTCCTAGGACATATGATGCTGCAGATTATTACTCCCAGTGTAGCTCCCCCTAGGACATATGATGCTGCACATTATTACTCCCAGTGTAGCTCCCCCTAGGACATATGATGCTGCAGATTATTACTCCCAGTGTAGCTCCTCCTAGGACATATGATGCCTGCAGATTATTACTCCCAGTGTAGCTCCTCCAAGGACATATGATGCTGCAGATTATTACTCCCAGTGTAGCTCCTCTAGGACATATGATGCTGCAGATTATTACCCCCAGTGTAGCTCCTCCTAGGACATATGATGCCTGCAGATTATTACCCCCAGTGTAGCTCCTCTAGGACATATGATCCTGCAGATTATTACCCCCAGTGTAGCTCCTCTAGGACATATGATGCTGCAGATTATTACCCCCAGTATAGCTCCCCCTAGGACATATGATGCCTGCAGATTATTACTCCCAGTGTAGCTCCTCTAGGACATATGATGCTGCAGATTATTACCCCCAGTATAGCTCCTCCTAGGACATATGATCCTGCAGATTATTACTCCCAGTGTAGCTCCTCTAGGACATATGATGCTGCAGATTATTAATCCCAGTGTAGCTCCTCCTAGGACATATGATGCCTGCAGATTATTACTCCCAGTGTAGCGCCACCTAGGACATATGATGCTGCAGATTATTACTCCCAGTGTAGCTCCCCCTAGGACACATGATGCTGCAGATTATTACCCCCAGTGTAGCTCCCCCTAGCACATATGATGCTGCAGATTATTACTCCCAGTGTAGCTTCCCCTAGGACATATGATGCTGCAGATTATTACTCCCAGTGTAGCTCCTTTAGGACATATGATGCTGCAGATTATTACCCCCAGTGTAGCTCCTCTAGGACATATGATGCCTGCAGATTATTACCCCCAGTGTAGCTCCCTCTAGGACATATGCTGCAGATTATTACTCCCAGTGTAGCTCCTCTAGGACATATGATGCCTGGAGATTATTACCCCCAGTGTAGCTCCCCCTAGGACATATGATGCTGCAGATTATTACTCCCAGTGTAGCTCCTCTAGGATTTATGATGCTGCAGATTATTACCCCCAGTGTAGCTCCCTCTAGGACATATGATGCTGCAGATTATAACTCCCAGTGTAGCTCCCCTAGGACATATAATGCTGCAGATTATTACTCCCAGTGTAGCTCCTCCTAGGACATATGATGCTGCAGATTATTACTTCCAGTGTAGCTCCTCTAGGACATATGATGCTGCAGATTATTACTCCCAGTGTAGCTCCTCTAAGACATGTGATGCTGCAGATTATTACTCCCAGTGTAGCTCCCCCTAGGACATATGATGCCTGCAGATTATTACTCCCAGTGTAGCTCCTCCAAGGACATATGATGCTGCAGATTATTACCCCCAGTGTAGCTCCTCTAGGACATATGATGCTGCAGATTATTACCCCCAGTGTAGCTCCTCCTAGGACATATGATGCCTGCAGATTATTACCCCCAGTGTAGCTCCTCTAGGACATATGATGCTGCAGATTATTACCCCCAGTATAGCTCCCCCTAGGACATATGATGCCTGCAGATTATTACTCCCAGTGTAGCTCCTCTAGGACATATGATGCCTGCAGATTATTACTCCCAGTGTAGCTCCTCTAGGACATATGATGCTGCAGATTATTACCCCCAGTATAGCTCCTCCTAGGACATATGATCCTGCAGATTATTACTCCCAGTGTAGCTCCTCTAGGACATATGATGCTGCAGATTATTAATCCCAGTGTAGCGCCACCTAGGACATATGATGCTGCAGATTATTACTCCCAGTGTAGCTCCCCCTAGGACACATGATGCTGCAGATTATTACCCCCAGTGTAGCTCCCCCTAGCACATATGATGCTGCAGATTATTACTCCCAGTGTAGCTCCCCCTAGGACATATGATGCTGCAGATTATTACTCCCAGTGTAGCTCCTTTAGGACATATGATGCTGCAGATTATTACCCCCAGTGTAGCTCCTCTAGGACATATGATGCCTGCAGATTATTACCCCCAGTGTAGCTCCCTCTAGGACATATGATCCTGCAGATTATTACTCCCAGTGTAGCTCCTCTAGGACATATGATGCTGTAGATTATTACCCCCAGTGTAGCTCCCTCTAGGAAATATGATGCTGCAGATTATTACTCCCAGTGTATCTCCCCCTAGGACATATGATGCTGCAGATTATAACTCCCAGTGTAGCTCCCCTAGGACATATAATGCTGCAGATTATTACTCCCAGTGTAGCTCCTCCTAGGACATATGATGCTGCAGATAATTACTTCCAGTGTAGCTCCTCTAGGACATATGATGCTGCAGATTATTACTCCCAGTGTAGCTCCTCTAAGACATGTGATGCTGCAGATTATTACTCCCAGTGTAGCTCCCCCTAGGACATATGATGATGCAGATTATTACCCCCAGTGTAGCTCCTCTAGGACATATGATGCTGCAGATTATTACACCCAGTGTAGCTCCCTCTAGGACATATGAAGCTGCAGATTATTACTCCCAGTGTAGCTCCTCTAGGACATATGATGCTGCAGATTATTACTCCCAGTGTAGCTCCTCTAGGACATGTGATGCTGCAGATTATTACTCCCAGTGTAGCTCCTCTAGGACATGTGATGATGCAGATTATTACCCCCAGTGTAGCTCTCCTAGGACATATGATGCTGCAGATTATTACTCCCAGTGTAGCTCCTCTAGGACATATGATGCTGCAGATTATTACTCCCAGTGTAGCTCCTCTAGGACATATGATGCCTGCAGATTATAACCCCCAGTGTAGCTCCCCCTAGGACATATGATGCTGCAGATTATTACTCCCAGTGTAGCTCCCCCTAGGACATATGATGCTGCAGATTATTACTCCCAGTGTAGCTCCCCTAGGACATATGATGCTGCAGATTATTACTCCCAGTGTAGCTCCTCCTAGGACATATGATGCTGCAGATTATTACTCCCAGTGTAGCTCCTCTAGGACATATGATGCCTGCAGATTATTACTCCCAGTGTAGCTCCCCTAGGACATATGATGCTGCAGATTATTACTCCCAGTGTAGCTCCTCCTAGGACATATGATGCTGCAGATTATTACTCCCAGTGTAGCTCTCCTAGGACATATGATGCCTGCAGATTATTACTCCCAGTGTAGCTCCCCTAGGACATATGATGCTGCAGATTATTACTCCCAGTGTAGCTCCTCCTAGGACATATGATGCTGCAGATTATTACCCCCAGTGTAGCGCCCTCTATGACATATGATGCTGCAGATTATTACCCCCAGTGTAGCTCCTCCTAGGACATATGATGCTGCAGATTATTACTCCCAGTGTAGCTCCTCCTAGGACATATGATGCTGCAGATTATTACCCCCAGTGTAGCTCCCCCTAGGACATGTGATGCTGCATATTATTACTCCCAGTGTAGCTCCTCTAGGACATGTGATGCTGCAGATTATTACTGCCAGTGTAGCTCCCCTAGGACATATGATGCTGCAGATTATTACTCCCAGTGTAGCTCCTCCTAGGACATATGATGCTGCAGATTATTACTCCCAGTGTAGCTCCCCTAGGACATATGATGCTGCAGATTATTACTCCCAGTGTAGCTCCTCTAGGACATGTGATGCTGCAGATTATTACTCCCAGTGTAGCTCCTCTAGGACATGTGATGCTGCAGATTATTACCCCCAGTGTAGCTCCCCCTAGGACATGTGATGATGCAGATTATTACTCCCAGTGTAGCTCCTCTAGGACATATGATGCTGCAGATTATTACTCCCAGTGTAGCTCCCCTAGGACATGTGATGCTGCAGATTATTACTCCCAGTGTAGCTCCTCCTAGGACATGTGATGCTGCATATTATTACTCCCAGTGTAGCTCCTCTAGGACATGTGATGCTGCAGATTATTACTCCCAGTGTAGCTCCTCCTAGGACATATGATGCTGCAGATTATTACTCCCAGTGTAGCTCCCCTAGGACATATGATGCTGCAGATTATTACTCCCAGTGTAGCTCCTCTAGGACATGTGATGCTGCAGATTATTACTCCCAGTGTAGCTCCTCTAGGACATGTGATGCTGCAGATTATTACCCCCAGTGTAGCTCCCCCTAGGACATGTGATGATGCAGATTATTACTCCCAGTGTAGCTCCTCTAGGACATGTGATGCTGCAGATTATTACTGCCAGTGTAGCTCCCCTAGGACATATGATGCTGCAGATTATTACTCCCAGTGTAGCTCCTCTATGACATATGATGCTGCAGATTATTACTCCCAGTGTAGCTCCTCTAGGACATGTGATGCTGCAGATTATTACCCCCAGTGTAGCTCCTCTAGGACATGTGATGCTGCAGATTATTACCGTAATTTCACATGGGGGCTGCCGATCAGCGCTAAACACCTTAATTGTGGCGTTCAAAATCTAAAACCGCAATTAAGGGGTTAACTGCCGAAATCAGCGGCGATGGGCCGCTGATCGGCAGTGGGGAATGCAGGGCAGACACAATAGGGAGTTAACCGCGGCTGCGGTGTAGCGTCATGGTGCGGGAAGGGGTTAAAGTAATGTAAAAAGTAAACAAAGGTGGCCTCGCTGCGTCTGAACTATTACAATATAACGCTATTTCCGCGCGGACAGTCGTTTGTTTCTTGTTCTGTTGATCAGATTGTTGGAATGTTCAGTCCTTTATGTGGATTCTTTGTATTGACGGTGAACGGCATAAAAAATGTAATAAAAAGTGATCAAAAAGTTCTACGTACCAAAAAATGGTATTGATAAAAACTGCAGCTCGTCCCGCAAAGAATAAGCCCTCGCACGGCTGAAACGGTGGAAAATCAAACAGTTCTGGTGCTCAGAATGTGGCGACACAAAACATTACCATCAATAAAAGTAGTAAAATATAAAAAAAAAACTATATACATTTGGTATCTTCGTAATCATATTTACCGCACGGTGAAAGCCATAAAAACCGAAACCCAAAAAAACATTTAGGAATTGCAGTTTTTTCCAACTTCAGCCCGCAAAGAATTTTTTTTCAGTTTCCCAGTACATTATATGGAACTATAAGGGTATGTGCACACACACTAATTACGTCCGAAAATAGCGCCACAATAGCGTTGACAAACATCTGCCCATTGAAAGCAATGGGCAGACGTTTGTCTGTTCACACGAGGCGTAATTTACGCGCCGCTGTCAAATGACGGCGCGTAAATAGACGCCCGCGTCAAAGAAGTGACCTGTCACTTCTTGGGGCGTAATTGGAGCCGTTATTCATTGACTCCAATGAATAGCAGCGCCAATTACGCCCGTAATGGACGCGGCGTTCAAGCGCCTGCACATGCCGTTACGGCTGAAATTACGGGGATGTTTTCAGGCGGAAACATCCCCGTAATTTCAACCGTTACGGACGCCCTCGTGTGAACATACCCTAAATGCTACCAAAAGAAACTACAACACCTCTCGCAAAAAATAAGCCCTCGCACCGCCGTACTGACGGAAAAATAAAAAAGTTATGGCTCTTGGAATGCGGGGAATGAAAAACAAAAATCAAAAAATGGCTTCATCCCGAAGGGATTACCTTAGATTGGACCATATCTACATTCAGCCAATTCAGTATATTAATTATTATATTACCTGCACTGGCCCCGCCTACATCAGCTCCTCAGCACTGGCCCCACCTACAGCAGCTCCTCAGCCCTGGCCCCGCCTACATCCGCTCCTCAGCACTGGCCCCGCCTACATCCGCTCCTCAGCACCGGCCCCGTCTACATCAGCTCCTCAGCACTGGCCCGCCTACATCAGCTCCTCAGCACTGGCCCCGTCTACATCAGCTCCTCAGCACTGGCCCCGTCTACATCAGCTCCTCAGCACTTGCCCCGTCTACATCAGCTCCTCAGCACCGGCCCCGCCTACATCAGCTCCTCAGCACCGGTCCCGCCTACATCAGCTCCTCAGCACTAGCCCGCCTACATCAGCTCCTCAGCACTTGCCCCGTCTACATCAGCTCCTCAGCACCGGCCCCGCCTACATCAGCTCCTCAGCACCGGCCCCGTCTACATCAGCTCCTCAGCACTAGCCCGCCTACATCAGCTCCTCAGCACTGGCCCCGTCTACATGAGCTCCTCAGCACTGGCCCCGTCTACATCTGCTCCTCAGCACTTGCCCTGTCTACATCAGCTCCTCAGCACCGGCCCCGCCTACATCAGCTCCTCAGCACTGGCCCCGCCTACATCAGCTCCTCAGCACCGGCCCCGTCTACATCAGCTCCTCAGCACTGGCCCGCCTACATCAGCTCCTCAGCACTGGCCCCGTATACATCAGCTCCTCAGCACTGGCCCGCCTACATCAGCTCCTCAGCACTGGTCCCGTCTACATCAGCTCCTCAGCACTGGCCCCGTCTACATCAGCTCCTCAGCACTTGCCCCATCTACATCAGCTCCTCAGCACCGGCCCCGCCTACATCAGCTCCTCAGCACCGGCCCCGCCTACATCAGCTCCTCAGCACTGGCCCGCCTACCTCAGCTCCTCAGCACTGGCCCCGTCTACATCAGCTCCTCAGCACTGGCCCGCCTACATCAGCTCCTCAGCACTGGCCCCGTCTACATCAGCTCCTCAGCACTGGCCCCGTCTACATCAGCTCCTCAGCACTTGCCCCATCTTCATCAGCTCCTCAGCACCGGCCACGCCTACATCAGCTCCTCAGCACCGGCCCCGCCTACATCAGCTCCTCAGCACTGGCCCGCCTACATCAGCTCCTCAGCACTGGCCCCGTCTACATCAGCTCCTCAGCACTGGCCCCGTCTACATCAGCTCCTCAGCACTTGCCCCGTCTACATCAGCTCCTCAGCACCGGCCCCGCCTACATCAGCTCCTCAGCACCGGCCCCGTCTACATCAGCTCCTCAGCACCGGGCCCGCCTACATCAGCTCCTCAGCACCGGCCCCGTCTACATCAGCTCCTCAGCACCGGCCCCGTCTACATCAGCTCCTCAGCACCGGCCCCGCCTACATCAGCTCCTCAGCACCGGCCCCGCCTACATCAGCTCCTCAGCACCGGCCCCGCCTACATCAGCTCCTCAGCACCGGCCTCGTCTGCATCAGCTCCTCAGCACCGGCCCCGTCTACATCAGCTCCTCAGCACCGGCCCCGTCTACATCAGCTCCTCAGCACTGGCCCCGTCTACATCAGCTCCTCAGCACTGGCCCCGCCTACATCAGCTCCTCAGCACTGGCCTCATCTACATCAGCTCCTCAGCACTGGCCTCGTCTACATCAGCTCCTCAGCACTGGCCCCACCTACAACAGCTCCACAGCGCTGGCCCCACCTACAACAGCTCCTCAGCACTGGCCCCGCCTACATCAGCTCCTCAGCACTGGCCCCGCCTACATCAGCTCCTCAGCACTGGCCCCGTCTACATCAGCTCCTCAGCACTGGCCCCGTCTACATCAGCTCCTCAGCACTGGCCCCGTCTACATCAGCTCCTCAGCACTGGCCCCGTCTACATCAGCTCCTCAGCACTGGCCCCGTCTACATCAGCTCCTCAGCACTGGCCCCGCCTACATCAGCTCCTCAGCACCGGCCCCATCTACATCAGCTCCTCAGCACCGGCCTCATCTACATCAGCTCCTCAGCACCGGCCTCGTCTACATCAGCTCCTCAGCACTGGCACCGCCTACATCAGCTCCTCAGCACCGACCTCGTCTACATCAGCTCCTCAGCACCGGCCTCGTCTACATCAGCTCCTCAGCACCGGCCCCGTCTACATCAGCTCCTCAGCACTGGCCCCGCCTACATAAGCTCCTCAGCACTGGCCCCGCCTATGTCAGTTACTTGAAGGCAAGAGCTGTCCCTCCCTGGTAAGCGTTAATTATAGTGTGCGTGACCGATGCGTGGGCTTGGTCAGTGTAAAATGCGTGTGCTTCTAGAATACGGAGTGTGAACAAGACTTTGACGTGATCCTCTACATGTTCGTTCCGGGACACTCTGCCGTGCTGCCTCGCTCTGGTTTGGTTGGGTTCACATGATTGGCTCTAGTTTCCACGGCCTTCTGGTCACGCAACATACAAGGTGTTTTCTACCCCCAGCAGAGTATGTTTAACCCATGCAGTATATCAATGTACGCAACGTCCTAGAGAACTCACCGAGATTTTAGTGAATATGTACATGGCCAAGGACAGCACTGACAGGTACAGCTGGATCCTTTCGCCTCCAAAACGTTTCTTCAGATACTCGGGCATCGTCACCACCTGCAGGACAGAGAGAAAATGCAGGAAGGAGCCGGGACACGTCCGCGAGGCCATTATATCATCCCAGGTCATTATAAAGGTCTCATTCATACAGGACATTGGCTTCAATAGATCAGGTGAGTGGTAGGAAAATGTGTGATTATTGGGCCACCCTGATCCTATCAAAACTAAGGGGGAATGCACGTTTACTAAGGGGGCACGCGTTTACTAAGGGGGCACGCGTTTACTAAGGGGGCACGCGTTTACTAAGGGGGCACGCGTTTACTAAGGGGGCACGCGTTTACTAAGGGGGCACGCGTTTACTAAGGGGGCACGCGTTTACTAAGGGGGCACGCGTTTACTAAGGGGGCACGCGTTTACTAAGGGGGCACACGTTTACTAAGGGGGCACGCGTTTACTAAGGGGGCACGCGTTTACTAAGGGGGCACGCGTTTACTAAGGGGGCACGCGTTTACTAAGGGGGCACGCGTTTACTAAGGGGGCACACGTTTACTAAGGGGGCACGCGTTTACTAAGGGGGCACACGTTTACTAAGGGGGCACACGTTTACTAAGGTGGCATGCACGTTTACTAAGGGGGCACACGTTTACTAAGGGGGCACGCGTTTACTAAGGGGGCACGCGTTTACTAAGGGGGCACGCGTTTACTAAGGGGGCACGCGTTTACTAAGGGGGCACGCGTTTACTAAGGGGGCACACGTTTACTAAGGGGGCACACGTTTACTAAGGGGGCACACGTTTACTAAGGGGGCACACGTTTACTAAGGTGGCATGCACGTTTACTAAGGGGACATGCGTTTACTAAGGGGACATGCACGTTTACTAAGGGAGCACACGTTTACTAAGGGAGCACACGTTTACTAAAGCACACGTTTACTAAGGGGGCACACGTTTACTAAGGTGGCATGCACGTTTACTAAGGGGGCACACGTTTACTAAAGCACACGTTTACTAAGGGGGCACACGTTTACTAAGGGGGCATGCACGTTTACTAAGGTGGCATGCACGTTTACTAAGGGGGCACACGTTTACTAAAGCACACGTTTACTAAGGGGGCACACGTTTACTAAGGGGGCACACGTTTACTAAGGGGGCACACGTTTACTAAGGGAGCACACGTTTACTACGGGGACGTGTTTTATAGAGTAAGACATGGGAATCTTCATCCTGGGACACAGGAGACCAACTTTTACAGGTTAAGAGGTGTAGACCAAACCTGTTGTAGTAACTTATAGAATATCCCACATCAGCAGGTGCAGAATTGATAAAGTAGATCATATCGTATTATAAATTGGGAAGGGGCGGCTCAGTCTAATATTTTAGTATAGTTGCCCCAGAAAATTAACCAGTAAAACAGATCCCTTTGGGCACCTCAAATGTGTGAAATATTGACCCGATAGACTTGTTGCCCCGGCCCCCAAGCGTCTGTTCGGTCTGTTCCTTTCCTCATTGTTCCCTAAACTGGAAATCAAGGACTGCACATAAGGATCTTGCAGAGCTGGTCCCTGATGGGACTTTGTGTTTTTCTCACCTCAGCCGTCAGGTAAACAGGAACAAAAATCCATCCCATAAGCAAAACCACGAAGAGAGCCTGGAGGGGGGAAGAGAGAGCGTGAGTCCCGGGACACTTATCATCAGCCCAACAAACCGGACAACAACGCATGGACTGGTGTCTGGTCCCTTCCCTTATGAGCCACTCAGCGATTTGGGTAGTGGTAAGAATGTCGCCTCTGAGGAATGATAAACCGGGCACACCAAGGAGATGGTGGCGCACCCAGAGGGCAACAAAACGGTAAAACCCCCACCCCTAAATGAAGCCCAAATCTGCCCCCAATGCGAAGGGTTCAGTGTGCGGAGCTGCGACCTCTCCGTCTGCCACGTCTCAGTATTATAAAACGTTGTCCTCTGGTGATGCCGTGTGTGTGACAGGTGTGTGTGTGTGCGTGTGTGACAGGTGTGTGTGCGTAACGTCGTGAGTGTAATGACAGAGGTGTGTGTGTGCGTAACGTTGTGTGTGTAATGACAGAGGTGTGTGTGTGTGTGTGTGCGTAACGTCGTGAGTGTAATGACAGAGGTGTGTGTGTGCGTAACGTTGTGTGTGTAATGACAGGTGTGTGTGTGTGTGTGTGTGTGTGTGTGTGTGTGTGTGCGTAACATCGTGTGTGTAATGACAGGTGTGTGTGTGTGTGTGTGTGTGTGTGTGTGCGTAACGTCGTGAGTGTAATGACAGGTGTGTGTGTGTGTGTCTGTGTGTGAGATATATATGTACACATACATACACATGCACACACACGGCGATTCTTCCAGGGATGCTTTTATCAACGCTTGGGGAAGGGCCCTGTGGGCAGAGCTGAAACGTTGAACATTAGAGGGAATAAACGTGGGGTTCACATCTGTGTTTGGGTTTTGGGGTTTTATTTGCCGTCATCCCCACGATCTGTGGCGGAGCCTCTACTGCAGATGTGAAGAGCAGAGTGTTAGGCCGGGACTCCAGGACTCGTCTGTCCATGATCCCGGCCTCGGCTTGTGGCTCCATTTCTAGACCTCGGCCTTGTTTGATTATTCTCTGGAATTGGCAGCGGATCTTCATACATGGTCGGTCTCCAACCAGCCACGTTGTGGTCAGTTACAGGGGCCACGCCCTGGAGGGCCCGGCAGATAAGTCCATAGCACCTAGTGTTGTCCCTGTGCCGGGTCCTAGCAGGATCCATCTCCTCACACACGTTTTATATCTAACACAAGTCATAATAGGACAAGCCTTACATTCCACTCAAATCCGGCAACCGCGATGCCGCTCGCCGCGCCGGTGCCGGCCAATCCTACAAAGTGACCACTTCCAATGTTACTGGCAAAAAGGGAGGCTCCGACCTGCAAGAGAAACGTGCGCCGTTACAATCGCCATTATGAGGATTAATGGACAGTCACTATCCACACGGGGGCCATTACAAGAAGAACACGTTATAGACCCCCCAGGACGGAACGATGAGAAAAAAACAAATACGAAAGTCACTTTCTATTTCTAGAACAGGAGAAGATACAGATTTATTATATACTTGTATATATATCCCGCTCACATTCATTTCTAATATCAGATCCCACCATAGAAAGAAGGTAAAGATGGCGGCAATCATGTGACCCCCTGGCGTCCGGTAACGCTGCGCAGGTGAGGAACAGGTGACGGAGGAGCAGAAGTTATAAAGTCTAGAATCCAAAAACCCCAAATAATACGAATACTAGTAAGGGGAGACCCCAGTGTAAAGCCCGGGACGTATATACATATATACCCACCTACATAGTATACAGAACAATCACCCCCATAACTGCACCCACCTACATAGTATACAGAACAATCACCCCCCATAACTGCACTGTCCTACATAGTATACAGAACACTCACCCCCATAACTGCACCCACCTACATAGTATACAGAACAATCACCCCCATAACTGCACCCACCTACATAGTATACAGAACAATCACCCCCATAACTGCACCCACCTACATAGTATACAGGACAATCACCCCCCATAACTGCACCCACCTACATAGTATACAGAACAATCACCCCCATAACTGCACCCACCTACATAGTATACAGAACAATCACCCCCCATAACTGCACCCACCTACATAGTATACAGAACAATCACCCCCATAACTGCACCCACCTACATAGTATACAGAACACTCACCCCCATAACTGCACCGTCCTACATAGTATACAGAACAATCACCCCCATAACTGCACCCACCTACATAGTATACAGAACACTCACCCCCCATAACTGCACCCACCTACATAGTATACAGAACAATCACCCCCATAACTGCACCGTCCTACATAGTATACAGAACACTCACCCCCCATAACTGCACTGTCCTACATAGTATACAGAACACTCACCCCCATAACTGCACCATCCTACATAGTATACAGAACACTCACCCCCCATAACTGCACTGTCCTACATAGTATACAGAACACTCACCCCCATAACTGCACTGTCCTACATAGTATACAGAACACTCACCCCCATAACTGCACTGTCCTACATAGTATACAGAACACTCACCCCCATAACTGCACCCACCTACATAGTATACAGAACACTCACCCCCCATAACTGCACCCACCTACATAGTATACAGAACACTCACCCCCATAACTGCACCCACCTACATAGTATACAGAACACTCACCCCCATAACTGCACCCACCTACATAGTATACAGAACAATCACCCCCCATAACTGCACCCACCTACATAGTATACAGAACACTCACCCCCCATAACTGCACCCACCTACATAGTATACAGAACACTCACCCCCCATAACTGCACCCACCTACATAGTATACAGAACACTCACCCCCCATAACTGCACCCACCTACATAGTATACAGAACACTCACCCCCATAACTGCACCCACCTACATAGTATACAGAACACTCACCCCCCATAACTGCACCCACCTACATAGTATACAGAACAATCACCCCCATAACTGCACCGTCCTACATAGTATACAGGACAATCACCCCCATAACTGCACCCACCTACATAGTATACAGAACAATCACCCCCATAACTGCACCCACCTACATAGTATAAATAACACTCACCCCCCATAACTGCAGCGACCTACATAGTATACAGAACACTCACCCCCATAACTGCACCCACCTACATAGTATACAGAACAATCACCCCCCATAACTGCACCCACCTACATAGTATACAGAACAATCACCCCCCATAACTGCACCGTCCTACATAGTATACAGAACAATCACCCCCCATAACTGCACCCACCTACATAGTATACAGAACAATCACCCCCCATAACTGCACCGTCCTACATAGTATACAGAACACTCACCCCCCATAACTGCACTGTCCTACATAGTATACAGAACACTCACCCCCATAACTGCACCATCCTACATAGTATACAGAACAATCACCCCCCATAACTGCACCGTCCTACATAGTATACAGAACACTCACCCCCCATAACTGCACTGTCCTACATAGTATACAGAACACTCACCCCCATAACTGCACCATCCTACATAGTATACAGAACACTCACCCCCCATAACTGCACCGTCCTACATAGTATACAGAACACTCACCCCCATAACTGCACCATCCTACATAGTATACAGAACACTCACCCCCATAACTGCACCCACCTACATAGTATACAGAACACTCACCCCCATAACTGCACCCACCTACATAGTATACAGAACAATCACCCCCCATAACTGCACCCACCTACATAGTATACAGAACAATCACCCCCATAACTGCACCCACCTACATAGTATACAGAACAATCACCCCCATAACTGCACCCACCTACATAGTATACAGAACAATCACCCCCATAACTGCACCCACCTACATAGTATACAGGACAATCACCCCCCATAACTGCACCCACCTACATAGTATACAGAACAATCACCCCCCATAACTGCACCCACCTACATAGTATACAGAACAATCACCCCCATAACTGCACCCACCTACATAGTATACAGAACAATCACCCCCCATAACTGCACCGTCCTACATAGTATACAGAACAATCACCCCCCATAACTGCACCCACCTACATAGTATACAGAACACTCACCCCCCATAACTGCACCCACCTACATAGTATACAGAACACTCACCCCCATAACTGCACCCACCTACATAGTATACAGAACACTCACCCCCATAACTGCACCCACCTACATAGTATACAGAACAATCACCCCCCATAACTGCACTGTCCTACATAGTATACAGAACACTCACCCCCATAACTGCACTGTCCTACATAGTATACAGAACAATCACCCCCCATAACTGCACTGTCCTACATAGTATACAGAACAATCACCCCCCATAACTGCACTGTCCTACATAGTATACAGAACACTCACCCCCCATAACTGCACCCACCTACATAGTATACAGAACACTCACCCCCATAACTGCACCCACCTACATAGTATACAGAACACTCACCCCCATAACTGCACCCACCTACATAGTATACAGAACACTCACCCCCCATAACTGCACCCACCTACATAGTATACAGAACAATCACCCCCATAACTGCACCGTCCTGCATAGTATACAGGACAATCACCCCCATAACTGCACTGTCCTACATAGTATACAGAACACTCACCCCCATAACTGCACTGTCCTACATAGTATACAGAACACTCACCCCCATAACTGCACCCACCTACATAGTATACAGAACACTCACCCCCCATAACTGCACCCACCTACATAGTATACAGAACACTCACCCCCATAACTGCACCCACCTACATAGTATACAGAACACTCACCCCCATAACTGCACCGTCCTACATAGTATACAGAACAATCACCCCCCATAACTGCACCCACCTACATAGTATACAGAACACTCACCCCCCATAACTGCACCCACCTACATAGTATACAGAACACTCACCCCCCATAACTGCACCCACCTACATAGTATACAGAACACTCACCCCCCATAACTGCACCCACCTACATAGTATACAGAACACTCACCCCCATAACTGCACCCACCTACATAGTATACAGAACACTCACCCCCCATAACTGCACCCACCTACATAGTATACAGAACAATCACCCCCATAACTGCACCGTCCTACATAGTATACAGGACAATCACCCCCATAACTGCACCCACCTACATAGTATACAGAACAATCACCCCCATAACTGCACCCACCTACATAGTATAAATAACACTCACCCCCCATAACTGCAGCGACCTACATAGTATACAGAACACTCACCCCCATAACTGCACCCACCTACATAGTATACAGAACAATCACCCCCCATAACTGCACCCACCTACATAGTATACAGAACAATCACCCCCCATAACTGCACCGTCCTACATAGTATACAGAACAATCACCCCCCATAACTGCACCCACCTACATAGTATACAGAACAATCACCCCCCATAACTGCACCGTCCTACATAGTATACAGAACACTCACCCCCCATAACTGCACTGTCCTACATAGTATACAGAACACTCACCCCCATAACTGCACCATCCTACATAGTATACAGAACACTCACCCCCCATAACTGCACCGTCCTACATAGTATACAGAACACTCACCCCCATAACTGCACCATCCTACATAGTATACAGAACACTCACCCCCATAACTGCACCCACCTACATAGTATACAGAACACTCACCCCCATAACTGCACCCACCTACATAGTATACAGAACAATCACCCCCCATAACTGCACCCACCTACATAGTATACAGAACACTCACCCCCCATAACTGCACTGTCCTACATAGTATACAGGACAATCACCCCCCATAACTGCACCCACCTACATAGTATACAGAACAATCACCCCCCATAACTGCACCCACCTACATAGTATACAGAACACTCACCCCCCATAACTGCACTGTCCTACATAGTATACAGAACAATCACCCCCATAACTGCACCCACCTACATAGTATACAGAACACTCACCCCCATAACTGCACCCACCTACATAGTATACAGAACACTCACCCCCCATAACTGCACCCACCTACATAGTATACAGAACACTCACCCCCATAACTGCACCCACCTACATAGTATACAGAACACTCACCCCCCATAACTGCACCGTCCTACATAGTATACAGAACACTCACCCCCCATAACTGCACCCACCTACATAGTATACAGAACACTCACCCCCCATAACTGCACCCACCTACATAGTATACAGAACACTCACCCCCATAACTGCACTGTCCTACATAGTATACAGAACACTCACCCCCATAACTGCACCGTCCTACATAGTATACAGAACAATCACCCCCCATAACTGCACTGTCCTACATAGTATACAGAACACTCACCCCCATAACTGCACCGTCCTACATAGTATACAGAACACTCACCCCCATAACTGCAGCGACCTACATAGTATACAGAACACTCACCCCCATAACTGCACCGTCCTACATAGTATACAGAACAATCACCCCCCATAACTGCACTGTCCTACATAGTATACAGAACACTCACCCCCATAACTGCACCGTCCTACATAGTATACAGAACACTCACCCCCATAACTGCACCGTCCTACATAGTATACAGAACAATCACCCCCCATAACTGCACTGTCCTACATAGTATACAGAACACTCACCCCCATAACTGCACTGTCCTACATAGTATACAGAACAATCACCCCCATAACTGCACTGTCCTACATAGTATACAGAACACTCACCCCCATAACTGCACTGTCCTACATAGTATACAGAACAATCACCCCCCATAACTGCACTGTCCTACATAGTATACAGAACACTCACCCCCATAACTGCACCGTCCTACATAGTATACAGAACAATCACCCCCCCATAACTGCACCATCCTACATAGTATACAGAACAATCACCTCCATAACTGCACCGTCCTACATAGTATACAGAACACTCACCCCCATAACTGCACCCACCTACATAGTATACAGAACAATCACCCCCCATAACTGCACCCACCTACATAGTATACAGAACACTCACCCCCCATAACTGCACCCACCTACATAGTATACAGAACAATCACCCCCATAACTGCACCCACCTACATAGTATACAGAACAATCACCCCCATAACTGCACCCACCTACATAGTATACAGAACAATCACCCCCATAACTGCACCCACCTACATAGTATACAGAACACTCACCCCCATAACTGCACTGTCCTACATAGTATACAGAACACTCACCCCCCATAACTGCACCCACCTACATAGTATACAGAACAATCACCCCCATAACTGCACCCACCTACATAGTATAAATAACACTCACCCCCCATAACTGCACCGTCCTACATAGTATACAGAACAATCACCCCCCATAACTGCACCCACCTACATAGTATACAGAACAATCACCCCCCATAACTGCACCGTCCTACATAGTATACAGAACAATCACCCCCATAACTGCACCCACCTACATAGTATACAGAACACTCACCCCCATAACTGCACCGTCCTACATAGTATACAGAACAATCACCTCCATAACTGCACCCACCTACATAGTATACAGAACACTCACCCCCCATAACTGCACCCACCTACATAGTATACAGAACAATCACCTCCATAACTGCACCCACCTACATAGTATACAGAACACTCACCCCCCATAACTGCACCGTCCTACATAGTATACAGAACAATCACCCCCCATAACTGCACCGTCCTACATAGTATACAGAACACTCACCCCCCATAACTGCACCCACCTACATAGTATACAGAACACTCACCCCCATAACTGCACCCACCTACATAGTATAAATAACACTCACCCCCCATAACTGCACCGTCCTACATAGTATACAGAACACTCACCCCCATAACTGCACCGTCCTACATAGTATACAGAACACTCACCCCCCATAACTGCACCGTCCTACATAGTATACAGAACACTCACCCCCATAACTGCACCCACCTACATAGTATAAATAACACTCACCCCCCATAACTGCACCCACCTACATAGTATACAGAACAATCACCCCCCATAACTGCACCCACCTACATAGTATACAGAACACTCACCCCCATAACTGCACCCACCTACATAGTATACAGAACAATCACCCCCCATAACTGCACTGTCCTACATAGTATACAGAACAATCACCCCCATAACTGCACCCACCTACATAGTATACAGAACAATCACCCCCATAACTGCACCCACCTACATAGTATACAGAACACTCACCCCCATAACTGCACCCACCTACATAGTATAAATAACACTCACCCCCCATAACTGCACCCACCTACATAGTATACAGAACAATCACCCCCCATAACTGCACTGTCCTACATAGTATACAGAACAATCACCCCCATAACTGCACCCACCTACATAGTATACAGAACAATCACCCCCCATAACTGCACCCACCTACATAGTATACAGGACAATCACCCCCATAACTGCACTGTCCTACATAGTATACAGAACACTCACCCCCCATAACTGCACTGTCCTACATAGTATACAGAACAATCACCCCCATAACTGCACCCACCTACATAGTATACAGAACAATCACCCCCATAACTGCACCGTCCTACATAGTATACAGAACACTCACCCCCATAACTGCACCCACCTACATAGTATACAGAACAATCACCCCCATAACTGCACCGTCCTACATAGTATACAGAACACTCACCCCCATAACTGCACCCACCTACATAGTATACAGAACACTCACCCCCATAACTGCACTGTCCTACATAGTATACAGAACAATCACCCCCCATAACTGCACCGTCCTACATAGTATACAGAACACTCACCCCCCATAACTGCACCCACCTACATAGTATACAGAACACTCACCCCCATAACTGCACCCACCTACATAGTATACAGAACACTCACCCCCATAACTGCACCCACCTACATAGTATACAGAACAATCACCCCCCATAACTGCACTGTCCTACATAGTATACAGAACAATCACCCCCCATAACTGCACCCACCTACATAGTATACAGAACACTCACCCCCATAACTGCACCCACCTACATAGTATACAGAACACTCACCCCCATAACTGCACTGTCCTACATAGTATAAATAACACTCACCCCCATAACTGCACCGTCCTACATAGTATACAGAACAATCACCCCCCATAACTGCACCGTCCTACATAGTATACAGAACAATCACCCCCATAACTGCACTGTCCTACATAGTATACAGAACACTCACCCCCATAACTGCACCCACCTACATAGTATACAGAACAATCACCCCCCATAACTGCACTGTCCTACATAGTATACAGAACAATCACCCCCCATAACTGCACCCACCTACATAGTATACAGAACAATCACCCCCCATAACTGCACCCACCTACATAGTATACAGAACAATCACCCCCCATAACTGCACTGTCCTACATAGTATACAGAACACTCACCCCCATAACTGCACTGTCCTACATAGTATACAGAACACTCACCCCCCATAACTGCACCGTCCTACATAGTATACAGAACACTCACCCCCCATAACTGCACCGTCCTACATAGTATACAGAACACTCACCCCCATAACTGCACCGTCCTACATAGTATACAGAACACTCACCCCCATAACTGCACCGTCCTACATAGTATACAGAACAATCACCCCCCATAACTGCACTGTCCTACATAGTATACAGAACACTCACCCCCATAACTGCACCGTCCTACATAGTATAAATAACACTCACCCCCATAACTGCACCGTCCTACATAGTATACAGAACAATCACCCCCCATAACTGCACTGTCCTACATAGTATACAGAACACTCACCCCCATAACTGCAGCGACCTACATAGTATACAGAACACTCACCCCCCATAACTGCACTGTCCTACATAGTATACAGAACACTCACCCCCCATAACTGCACTGTCCTACATAGTATACAGAACACTCACCCCCATAACTGCACCCACCTACATAGTATACAGAACAATCACCCCCCATAACTGCACCGTCCTACATAGTATACAGAACACTCACCCCCATAACTGCACCCACCTACATAGTATACAGAACAATCACCCCCCATAACTGCACCCACCTACATAGTATACAGAACAATCACCCCCCATAACTGCACCCACCTACATAGTATACAGAACAATCACCCCCATAACTGCACCCACCTACATAGTATACAGAACACTCACCCCCATAACTGCACCGTCCTACATAGTATAAATAACACTCACCCCCATAACTGCACCGTCCTACATAGTATACAGAACACTCACCCCCCATAACTGCACCCACCTACATAGTATACAGAACACTCACCCCCATAACTGCACCGTCCTACATAGTATAAATAACACTCACCCCCATAACTGCACCGTCCTACATAGTATACAGAACACTCACCCCCATAACTGCACTGTCCTACATAGTATACAGAACACTCACCCCCCATAACTGCACCGTCCTACATAGTATACAGAACACTCACCCCCATAACTGCACCGTCCTACATAGTATACAGAACACTCACCCCCCATAACTGCACTGTCCTACATAGTATACAGAACACTCACCCCCCATAACTGCACTGTCCTACATAGTATACAGAACACTCACCCCCCATAACTGCACCGTCCTACATAGTATACAGAACAATCACCCCCCATAACTGCACTGTCCTACATAGTATACAGAACAATCACCCCCCATAACTGCACCGTCCTACATAGTATACAGAACACTCACCCCCATAACTGCACCGTCCTACATAGTATACAGAACAATCACCCCCATAACTGCACTGTCCTACATAGTATACAGAACACTCACCCCCATAACTGCACCGTCCTACATAGTATACAGAACAATCACCCCCATAACTGCACTGTCCTACATAGTATACAGAACACTCACCCCCCATAACTGCACCGTCCTACATAGTATACAGAACACTCACCCCCCATAACTGCACCCACCTACATAGTATACAGAACAATCACCCCCCATAACTGCACTGTCCTACATAGTATACAGAACACTCACCCCCATAACTGCAGCGACCTACATAGTATACAGAACACTCACCCCCCATAACTGCACTGTCCTACATAGTATACAGAACACTCACCCCCATAACTGCACTGTCCTACATAGTATACAGAACACTCACCCCCATAACTGCAGCGACCTACATAGTATAAATATCACACTCCTCGCACTTCTATTCCCTTGGCTCTGAGGAGTCTGGAGTTACATGTCAATATATGTGATAATAATGCGGAGGCAACGATCCCACGTGTGGTCCTGGGCCGCCATATATATCGCCTGTAGAAGCCGCTTTTTCCCGTCTCCTCCTCGCACTTCTAGTCCTCGCCTCTCTGGAGTTACTCGCATGGTGGAGGCAGAAAGGTTTAGCAATCGTCTTCATCTTTTCCACGTCCTCTATTGTGTTGACATTTTCGATGTCCCTGAACGCAAATGAGACATGAAAAAGCGGCTTCTACAGGCGACATATATGGCGGCCCAGGACCACACGTGGGATCGTTGCCTCCGCATTATTATCACATATATTGACATGTAACTACAATTTTCTCTGAGGGAACTTCGTCCATTTTGACTCCTTGGCGTGTAACGCGCGTTTCATTCTTTTATATTATCTTTTTCGTTTTTATTCATTTTTCACCTCCCGTTATTTATAAATGACCCTTTATTGTATTTGAATATTCTCTTTCACGTGTCACTCGTTCCTTACGTCCAGATTGCTCGGTTTTTTCCGCACATTTTGCTTTTCTTGCTACGCGTTTCACACGTTATCTGTATAGAACCTATTTTTTGCACTAGATTGGTCTCCGGACCCTAGCTCTGCATTATTCGGACGCGCGTTTTCCAGATATTTCCGGTTGTGCTTGGCGTGATACATGTGCGATGTGTCTGGGTCATTACCTTGTCTCTTTGTATTTCGGGTTTAGCCCCGGAGAAATGAAGTATATGGTTATTGGGCTGTCCATAGAGGGTTAATATCCTTTGATTCTTTTCTTATGCCCTCGGTCATCGTGTCCACAGGATGTGCCATAAATATCATATAGATGCGGGTCCCCCCTAACTCTAGAACAGGGCCCCCTAAACCCCGCATTACCTTTCTCGGTTCCTACTGCCACTTGAATGGCAGTTACAGAAGCAGCGTGGCACGCGAGCTCCGCTGTTTACTGATTACATTGTCAGAAATGACAAGTGGCAGCAGGAACCAAGAAACGTAGAACCGGGTTAAGGGGACCCCATTCTGGAGATGGGTGCGGGTCCCAGAGGTGGGGCCGGCACCTATCTGACATTTATGGCACATCCTGAGGACATGTCATAAACGTCCCTGATGGGAAAGCCCCTTTAACACCCCAATAGAAGGGAGATCATGGCTGGGGGACCCCTCTGGGGCCATTATTACTGTTGCCGTTATGTTACGTTTTAGTGGTGGAGAGTTGGACTTTGTGGGTCTTCTCCTTCCTCATCACAATTTTCATTATTCTTATTAGAGATGTTCAGGATCCGCACTCGTCTCTTCCACGTACGCCCGCCGTTTCTCTTGGAATTCGGTTTTAGTCGCCTCTTTATGTTTGTTCATTTGTTTTAATCTTCGTCATTTCAATAACTTTTCACAACTTGTGTGTATTTTGGTGGTTTACGGCCCCGTTTTTGGTTTGGTTCTGTAACAATAGAAGTGGCATGAAGCTGTAAATGTAGTGAAATAGAGAGGAGAATAGAAGTATCGCTACTGAGTGCGGCGCCCCCGGGGCCTAGGAGGGGTTTCTACAATTTACCTAGTAAACGAGGGCAGAAGTCAAGAGGCTGAGTGGAGGGGCGCACGTCTCTCTTCACCTCACGCCCAGTCCTGGATTATACCTCACAGGAATACAGGACCAGAATACGGGACTGTTGGACTTTTATTGGGCCCGGATGTATCTCAATGCAAACGATTTCATACAAAGGTTTTTTTTTTAGTCCAATTCCTTATGAATCTGACCGAAAAAAAGGTGGCACGTTCCCTCCGATTCTGTGGTATAAGGAAGAAGGGAACATCTCCGGAATCCTCTAACGTATAAAGTAGCACATGGCGACCCAGTGTGTACGGCTCCCTAGAAGGCGCAGAGTCACCTGGAACCATCGGACACCACGTTGCAGCCACAGAACTTCCTGACGCTTTTCAGCACGTTGTTTAGTTTGGGGAGTCTGGACTATTGCTTTATGTGGTTCTTACGATCTAGAAGTAGAATGTGTGTAACTTACAGGGAACCAGGTCATGCTTCTCCCCGCCAGAAAGTAACCGCCCACAGTTCCACGGTTCGCACGACGCACGGACTGAAAGGATAAAACAGAAGGCACAATCAGATATTAAATGTCATCACATGCATGAAAAAGGATGTGGTCTGAATCGTGGAATTAAAAGAGAACTGCGCGTCTGGCCTAGACCAATGATGGCCACCCCATAAACCCAAATCATCAAAAGGAGGGCACCGACCGGCGCGGCCTCATCACAACTGCAGCAGGTTTCACCTCATTATCTGCGATTTCTAACAAAACTTTCATTGGCTGAGAAATTCTATAGCAGGAAAACAAAAGTTACAAAGAAAATTATTTCCCTCCAACTTTCCTGCAAACTTGTTAAGTGCAAATCCATAACTAGTGGAAATCCATAACTAACGTCCTACAGTCAGATTATAGAGCACTGTATACGGACCCGAAACAGCCCAGAGCCCAACTATGGTGAATAGTGAGATGCCGTGCCCCCAATATGTTCACACGTTGCAGGTTTCCCTTAGGGTATGTTCACACGGCGGGGGTCCGTAACGGCTGAAATTACGGGGATGTTTCAGCCTGAAAACATCCCCGTAATTTCAGCCGTACCGGCATGTGCGGGCGCTTGAACGCCGCGTCAATTACGGCCGTAATTAGCGCTGCTATTCATTGGAGTCAATGAATAGCGGCTCCAATTACGGCCAAAGAAGTGACAGGTCACTTCTTTGACGCGGGCGTCTATTTACGCGCCGTCATTTGACAGCGGCGCGTAAATATACGCCTCGTGTGAACAGACAAACGTCTGCCCATTGCTTTCAATGGACAGATGTTTGTCAGCGCTATTGAGGCGCTATTTTCGGGCGTAATTCGGGGCAAAAACGCCCGAATTACGTCCGTAAATAGGCCGTGTGAACATACCCTTAGTGACAACCTCCACGTGGCTGCAGAACAGATCCCAGATTTCACTTTCTGCCATGGAAAGGGTGAAATTATTGTAAAATTCATGGGAAATCCATGGAGAGACCAGACCTGAGCGTAACACATTTGGATTTTGCCAGAGATTTTTGGGGCTCGTCCTCCGCTACATGCGATAAAATCTTTGCTGGTTAATAGGAATATTCCTGGTGGTGTATGGAAGTTAATGGGTACATTTCTGAGTCAAGTACGTGGTGTCCTGTGGTTTACCCACCAATTTGGGCTCCAGTGATATCTGGCACATAAATCATTAGTCCACGACTACGCTGGCAGTGCTGAGAGTTCAGGGATCCTGCCATACGGACAGCCAGGGACAGGCGCACCGTCACTAACACTCATATGGACAGCCACGGACAGGCGTACCGTCACTAACACTCATATGGACAGCCAGGGACAGGCGCACCGTCACTAACACTCATATGGACAGCCAGGGACAGGCGTACCGTCACTAACACTCATATGGACAGCCAGGGACAGGCGTACTGTCACTAACACTCATATGGACAGCTAGGGACAGGCGTACCGTCACTAACACTCATATGGACAGCCAGGGACAGGCGCACCGTCACTAACACTCATATGGACAGCTAGGGACAGGCGTACCGTCAATAACACTCATATGGACAGCCAGGGACAGGCGTACCGTCACTAACACTCATATGGACAGCCAGGGACAGGCGTACCGTCACTAACACTCATATGGACAGCCAGGGACAGGCTTACTGTCACTAACACTCATATGGACAGCTAGGGACAGGCGTACCGTCACTAACACTCATATGGACAGCCAGGGACAGGCGCACCGTCACTAACACTCATATGGACAGCTAGGGACAGGCGTACCGTCAATAACACTCATATGGACAGCTAGGGACAGGCGTACTGTCACTAACACTCATATGGACAGCTAGGGACAGGCGTACTGTCACTAACACTCATATGGACAGCCGTACCGTCACTAACACTCATATGGACAGCCAGGGACAGGCGTACCGTCAATAACACTCATATGGACAGCTAGGGACAGGCGTAGTGTCACTAACACTCATATGGACAGGCGTACTGTCACTAACACTCATATGGACAGCCAGGGACAGGCGTACCGTCACTAACACTCATATGGACAGCCAGGGACAGGCGTTCTGTCACTAACACTCATATGGACAGCCAGGGACAGGTGTACCGTCACTAACACTCATATGGACAGCCGTACCGTCACTAACACTCATATGGACAGCTAGGGACAGGCGTACCGTCACTAACACTCATATGGACAGCCAGGGACAGGCGTATCGTCACTAACACTCATATGGACAGCCACGGACAGGCGTACCGTCACTAACACTCATATGGACAGCCGTACCGTCACTAACACTCATATGGACAGCTAGGGACAGGCGTACCGTCACTAACACTCATATGGACAGCCAGGGACAGGCGTACCGTCACTAACACTCATATGGACAGCCACGGACAGGCGTACCGTCACTAACACTCATATGGACAGCCAGGGACAGGCGTACCGTCACGAACACTCATATGGACAGCCAGGGACAGGCGTACCGTCACTAACACTCATATGGACAGCCAGGGACAGGCGTACCGTCACAAACCCTCATATGGACAGCCAGGGACAGGCGTACCGTCACTAACACTCATATGGACAACCAGGGACAGGCGTACCGTCACTAACACTCATATGGACAGCCAGGGACAGGCGTACCGTCACTAACACTCATATGGACAGCCGTACCATCACTAACACTCTTATGGACAGCCAGGGACAGACGTACCGTCACTAACACTCATATGGACAGCCAGGGACAGGCGTACCGTCACTAACACTCATATGCACAGCCAGGGACAGGCGTACCGTCACTAACACTCATATGGACAGCCAGGGACAGGCGTACCATCACTAACACTCATATGGACAGCCAGGGACAGGCGTACCGTCACTAACACTCATATGGACAGCCAGGGACAGGCGTACCGTCACTAACACTCATATGGACAGCCAAGGACAGGCGTACCGTCACTAACACTCATATGGACAGCCAGGGACAGGCGTACCGTCACTAACACTCATATGGACAGCCAGGGACAGACGTACCGTCACTAACACTCATATGGACAGCCAGGGAAAGGCGTACCGTCACTAACACTCGTATGCACAGCCAGGGACAGGCGTACCGTCACTAACACTCATATGGACAGCCAGGGACAGGCGTACCGTCACTAACACTCATATGCACAGCCAGGGACAGGCGTACCGTCACTAACACTCATATGGACAGCCGTACCGTCACTAACACTCATATGGACAGCCAGGGACAGGCGTACCGTCACTAACACTCATATGGACAGCGAGGGACAGGCGTACCGTCACTAACACTCATATGGACAGCTAGGGACAGGCGTACTGTCACTAACACTCATATGGACAGGCGTACTGTCACTAACACTCATATGGACAGCCAGGGACAGGCGTACCGTCACTAACACTCATATGGACAGCCAGGGACAGGCGTTCTGTCACTAACACTCATATGGACAGCCAGGGACAGGCGTACCGTCACTAACACTCATATGGACAGCCGTACCGTCACTAACACTCATATGGACAGCTAGGGACAGGCGTATCGTCACCAACACTCATATGGACAGCCAGGGACAGGCGTACCGTCACTAACACTCATATGGACAGCCAGGGACAGGCGTACCGTCACTAACACTCATATGGACAGCCACGGACAGGTGTACCGTCACTAACACTCATATGGACAGCCAGGGACAGGTGTACCGTCACGAACACTCATATGGACAGCCAGGGACAGGCGTACCGTCACTAACACTCATATGGACAGCCAGGGACAGGCGTACCGTCACTAACACTCATATGGACAGCCAGGGACAGGCGTACCGTCACTAACACTCATATGGACAGCCGTACCGTCACTAACACTCATATGGACAGCTAGGGACAGGCGTATCGTCACCAACACTCATATGGACAGCCAGGGACAGGCGTACCGTCACTAACACTCATATGGACAGCCAGGGACAGGCGTACCGTCACTAACACTCATATGGACAGCCAGGGACAGGCGTACCGTCACTAACACTCATATGCACAGCCAGGGACAGGCGTACCGTCACTAACACTCATATGGACAGCCAGGGACAGGCGTACCGTCACTAACACTCATATGGACAGCCAGGGACAGGCGTACCGTCACTAACACTCATATGGACAGCCAGGGAAAGGCGTACCGTCACTAACACTCTTATGGACAGCCAGGGACAGGCGTACCGTCACTAACACTCATATGGACAGCCAGGGAAAGGCGTTACCGTCATTAACACTCATATGGACAGCCAGGGACAGGCGTACCGTCACTAACACTCATATGGAGAGCCAGGGAAAGGCGTACCGTCACTAACACTCATATGGACAGCCAGGGACAGGCGTACCGTCACTAACACTCATATGGACAGCCAGGGACAGGCGTACCATCACTAACACTCATATGGACAGCCAGGGACAGGCGTACCGTCACTAACACTCATATGGACAGCCAGGGACAGGCGTACCGTCACTAACACTCATATGGACAGCCAGGGACAGGCGTACCGTCACTAACACTCATATGGACAGCCGTACCGTCACTAACACTCATATGGACAGCTAGGGACAGGCGTATCGTCACCAACACTCATATGGACAGCCAGGGACAGGCGTACCGTCACTAACACTCATATGGACAGCCAGGGACAGGCGTACCGTCACTAACACTCATATGGACAGCCAGGGACAGGCGTACCGTCACTAACACTCATATGGACAGCCAGGGAAAGGCGTACCGTCACTAACACTCTTATGGACAGCCAGGGACAGGCGTACCGTCACTAACACTCATATGGACAGCCAGGGAAAGGCGTTACCGTCATTAACACTCATATGGACAGCCAGGGACAGGCGTACCGTCACTAACACTCATATGGAGAGCCAGGGAAAGGCGTACCGTCACTAACACTCATATGGACAGCCAGGGACAGGCGTACCGTCACTAACACTCATATGGACAGCCAGGGACAGGCGTACCATCACTAACACTCATATGGACAGCCAGGGACAGGCGTACCGCCACTAACACTCATATGGACAGCCAGGGACAGGCGTACCGTCACTAACACTCATATGGACAGCCAGGGACAGGCGTACCGTCACTAACACTCATATGGACAGCCAGGGAAAGGCGTACCGTCACTAACACTCATATGGACAGCCAGGGACAGGCGTACCGTCACTAACACTCATATGGACAGCCAGGGACAGGCGTACCGTCACTAACACTCATATGGACAGCCAGGGAAAGGCGTGCCGTCACTAACACTCATATGGACAGCCAGGGACAGGCGTACCGTCACTAACACTCATATGCACAGCCAGGGACAGGCGTACCGTCACTAACACTCATATGGACAGCCAGGGACAGGCGTACCGTCACTAACACTCATATGGACAGCCAGGGACAGGCGTACCGTCACTAACACTCATAAATAGGTGTAAAGCACCTGTGTACAGAAAGGTTTACTGTAGGAATAAGAGAAGACCGGGTCGGGGCTAGTGACAGGTGAAGTATTTGTGTGGATTTTAAATAACACCGATTCTGCGATATGGACGCATTATTATCTGCGCCCACAAAAAATGCGTCTCTCACAGAAAATAGTCCCTGACTGTGTGGGCGGGTGGGGACAGCGTTAGACATTGTTGGAGGCTGGGATCACATGATGTTTGCTATCCCAGCATTGGTCGGCAGGCAGATCACAGATGGTGACGGACGCCTTCTGGCCATTAGATCACTGTTCGCAGCGATCGATCTACAGAGGAATGCTGGGAAGACACCGATCCAGTCCTCCTAGCCGGCTCCTCTTCCCGGTCAGACTGTTGGAAGCCTGGGATGTCTATGAGGGGTCACGGGTTTTCACGGCAATGGCCTGAATGCAGGAAGGAAGCTTATTTATTGGAGTCTCACTTTAAGCGCTGTATTTAGCACATTTTATGACTAGGAGATTATTATTTCCGCTGCCGGTCACTTCAGAAGGATCAGGGTTACACGGTGTCCGCCCGTTCACTTTAATGGCAGAGCGCTGTGCAGAAAAACATGCCATTAGAGAGGATCACGATCTAAATAGCCACATTGGCGACGTGAGAGGGTTAATCTAGGTCCTGTTGCTTACATAGCACCACCATATTCCGCAGCGCTGCGGGGTCAATTTCATAGGAAGCCAATTAACTTATCGGGAGAGTTTTGGAGTGTGGGAAGAAGCCAGAGGAAACCCACGAGAACAGATAGACTACAGGAAGATGATTAGCTGTGGTTGGATTCAAACCCATGACTCCAGTGGGATACACCTTCATAGAGTAACATGGGGGGGGGGGGATCTGTCCTTGGGATAAACCTTCATAGAGTAACATGGGGGGCTCTGTCCATGGGATACACCTTCATAGAATAACATCGGGGGCTCTGTCCATGGGATACACCTTCATAGAGTAACATGGGGGGGCTCTGTCTATGGGATACACCTTCATAGAGTAACATGGGGGGCTCTGTCCATGGGATACACCTTCATAGAGTAACATGGGGGGCTCTGTCCATGGGATACACCTTCATAGAGTAAACATGGGGGGCTCTGTCCATGGGATACACCTTCATAGAGTAACATGGGGGGCTCTGTCCATAGGATACACCTTCATAGAGTAACATGGGGGGCTCTGTCCATGGGATACACCTTCATAGAGTAACATGGGGGGGGGGGGCTCTGTCCATGGGATACACCTTCATAGAGTAACATGGGGGGCTCTGTCCATGGGATACACCTTCATAGAGTAACATGGGGGGCTCTGTCCATGGGATACACCTTGATAGAGTAACATGGGGGGCTCTGTCCATGGGATACACCTTCATAGAGTAACATGGGGGGGGGGGGGGGCTCTGTCCATGGGATACACCTTCATAGAGTAACATGGGGGGGGGCTCTGTCCATGGGATACACCTTCTCCATAGAGTAACATGGGGGGCTCTGTCCATCGGTTACACCTTCATAGAGTAACATGGGGGGCTCTGTCCATGGGATACACCTTCATAGAGTAACATGGGGGGCTCTGTCCATGGGATACACCTTCATAGAGTAACATGGGGGGCTCTGTCCATGGGATACACCTTCATAGAGTAACATGGGGGCCTCTGTCCATGGGATACACCTTCATATAGTAACATGGGGGGCTCTGTCCATGGGATACACCTTCATAGAGTAACATGGGGGGGTTCTGTCCATGGGATGCACCTTCATAGATTAACATGGGGGGGCTCTGTATATGGGATACACCTTCACAGAGTAACATGGGGGGGGGGCTCTGTCCATGGGATACACCTTCGTTGACCAACATGGGGGAGGAGGCTCTGTCCATGGGATAGACATTCTTCATAGAGTAACATGGGGGGGGGGCTCTGTCCATGGGATACACCTTCTTCATAGAGTAACTTGGGGGGGGGGGCTCTGTCCATGGGATACACCTTCATAGAGTAACATGGAGGGGGGCTCTGTCCATGGGATACACCTTCTCCATAGAGTAACATGGGGGGCTCTGTCCATGGGATACACCTTCATAGAGTAACATGGGGGGGATCTGTCCATGGGATATACCTTCATAGAGTAACATGGGGGGCTCTGTCCATGGGATACACCTTCATAGAGTAACATGGGGGGGGGGGGTTCTGTCCATGGAATACAAATTCATAGAGTAACATGGGGGGCTCTGTCCATGGGATACACCTTTTTCATAGAGTAACATGGGGTGCTCTGTCCATGGGATACACCTTCATAGAGTAGCATGGGGGGGGGGGCCTCTGTCCATGGGATACAGCTTCACAGAGTAACATGGGGGGGGGGGGTTCTGTCCATGGGATACACCTTCATATAGTAACATGGGGGCTCTGTCCATGGGATACACCTTCATATAGTAACATGGGGGGGCTTTGTCCATGGGATACACCTTCATAGAGTAACATGGGGGGGCTCTGTCTATGGGATACACCATCATAGAGTAACATGGGGGGGGCTCTGTCCATGGGATACACCTTCTTCATAGAGTAACATGGGGGGCTCTGTCCATGGGATACACCTTCATAGAGTAACATGGGGGGGGGGGCTCTGTCCATGGGATACACCTTCTTCATAGAGTAACATGGGGGGCTCTGTCCATGGGATACACCTTCATAGAGTAACATATGGGGGGGGGGGTTCTGTCCATGGGATACACCTTCTCCATAGAGTAACATGGGGGGCTCTGTCCATGGGATACACCTTCATAGAGTAACATGGGGGAGGCTCTGTCCATGGGTTACAGCTTCAAAGAGTAACATGGAGGAAGGGGGGGGGGGGGGGGTTCTGTCCATGGGATACAGCTTCATAGAGTAACATGGGGGGTGGGGCTCTGTCCATGGGATACACCTTCATAGAGTAACATGGGGGGCTCTGTCCATGGGATACACCTTCATAGAGTAACATGGGGGGTTCTGTCCATGGGATACACCTTCATAGAGCAACATGGGGGGGGGGGGGCTCTGTCCATGGGATACACCTTCTTCATAGAGTAACATGGGGGGGCTCTGTCCATGGGATACACCTTCATAGAGTAACATGGGGGGGGGGCTCTGTCCATGGGATACACCTTCTTCATAGAGTAACATGGGGGGCTCTGTCCATGGGATACACCTTCATAGAGTAACATATGGGGGGGGGGGGGGGGTTCTGTCCATGGGATACACCTTCTCCATAGAGTAACATGGGGGGCTCTGTCCATGGGATACACCTTCATAGAGTAACATGGGGGGGCTCTGTCCATGGGATACACCTTCTTCATAGAGTAACATGGGGGCTCTGTCCATGGGATACACCTTCATAGAGTAACATGGGGGGGGGGGGCTCTGTCCATGGGATACACCTTCTTCATAGAGTAACATGGGGGGCTCTGTCCATGGGATACACCTTCATAGAGTAACATATGGGGGGGGGGGGGGTTCTGTCCATGGGATACACCTTCTCCATAGAGTAACATGGGGGGCTCTGTCCATGGGATACACCTTCATAGAGTAACATGGGGGGCTCTGTCCATGGGATACACCTTCATAGAGTAACATGGGGGGCTCTGTCTATGGGATACACCATCATAGAGTAACATGGGGGGGGCTCTGTCCATGGGATACACCTTCTTCATAGAGTAACATGGGGGGCTCTGTCCATGGGATACACCTTCATAGAGTAACATGGGGGGGGGGCTCTGTCCATGGGATACACCTTCTTCATAGAGTAACATGGGGGGCTCTGTCCATGGGATACACCTTTCATAGAGTAACATATGGGGGGGGGTTCTGTCCATGGGATACACCTTCTCCATAGAGTAACATGGGGGCTCTGTCCATGGGATCACCTTCATAGAGTAACATGGGGGAGGCTCTGTCCATGGGTTACAGCTTCAAAGAGTAACATGGAGGGGGGGGGGGTTCTGTCCATGGGATACAGCTTCATAGAGTAACATGGGGGGTGGGGCTCTGTCCATGGGATACACCTTCATATAGTAACATGGGGGGCTCTGTCCATGGGATACACCTTCATATAGTAACATGGGGGGGGCTCTGTCCATGGGATACACCTTCATAGAGTAACATGGGGGGGCTCTGTCTATGGGATACACCTTCATAGAGTAACATTGGGGGGGGGGGGCTCTGTCCATGGGATACACCTTCATAGAGTAACATGGAGGGCTCTTTCCATGGGATACACCTTCATAGAGTAACATGGGGGGGGGGGCTCTGTCCATGGATACACCTTCTCCATAGAGTAACATGGGGGGCTCTGTCCATGGGATACACCTTCACAGAGTAACATGGGGGAGGCTCTGTCCATGGGTTACAGCTTCATAGAGTAACATGGGGGGGGGGGTTCTGTCCATGGGATACACCTTCATATAGTAACATGGGGGGGCTCTGTCCATGGGATACACCTTCATATAGTAACATGGGGGGGGGGGCTCTGTCCATGGGATACACCTTCATATAGTAACATGGGGGGGGGCTCTGTCCATGGGATACACCTTCTTCATAGAGTAACATGGGGGGTTCTGTCCATGGGATACACCTTCATAGAGCAACATGGGGGGGGGGGGCTCTGTCCATGGGATACACCTTCTTCATAGAGTAACATGGGGGGGCTCTGTCCATGGGATACACCTTCATAGAGTAACATGGGGGGGGGGGGCTCTGTCCATGGGATACACCTTCTTCATAGAGTAACATGGGGGGCTCTGTCCATGGGATACACCTTCATAGAGTAACATAGGGGGGGGGGGGGGGGGTTCTGTCCATGGGATACACCTTCTCCATAGAGTAACATGGGGGGCTCTGTCCATGGGATACACCTTCATAGAGTAACATGGGGGAGGCTCTGTCCATGGGATACAGCTTCATAGAGTAACATGGGGGGTGGGGTTCTGTCCATGGGATACACCTTCATATAGTAACATGGGGGGGCTCTGTCCATGGGATACACCTTCATATAGTAACATGGGGGGGGGCTCTGTCCATGGGAAACACCTTCATAGAGTAACATGGGGGGGCTCTGTCTATGGGATACACCTTCATAGAGTAACATTGGGGGGGGGGGGCTCTGTTCATGGGATACACCTTCATAGAGTAACATGGAGGGCTCTTTCCATGGGATACACCTTCATAGAGTAACATGGGGGGGGGGCTCTGTCCATGGGATACACCTTCTCCATAGAGTAACATGGGGGGCTCTGTCCCATGGGATACACCTTCATAGAGTAACATGGGGGGGATCTGTCCATGGGATATACCTTCATAGAGTAACATGGGGGGCTCTGTCCATGGAATACACCTTCATAGAGTAACATGGGGGGCTCTGTCCATGGGATACACCTTCATAGAGTAACATGGGTTGCTCTGTCCATGGGATACAGCTCATAGAGTAACATGGGGGGGGGCTCTGTCCATGGGATACACCTTTTTCATAGAGTAACATGGGGGGGCTCTGTCCATGGGATACACCTTCATAGAGCAACATGGGGGGGGGGGCTCTGTCCATGGGATACACCTTCTTCATAGAGTAACATGGGGGGGCTCTGTCCATGGGATACACCTTCTTCATAGAGTAACATGCGGGGGGGGAGGGGCTCTGTCCATGGGATACACCTTCATAGAGTAGCATGGGGGGGGGCCTCTGTCCATGGGATACAGCTTTACAGAGTAACATGGGGGGGGGGGGGTTCTGTCCATGGGATAAGCCTTCATATAGTAACATGGGGGGGCTCTGTCCATGGGATATACCTTCATATAGTAACATGGGGGGGGGCTCTGTCCATGGGATACACCTTCATAGAGTAACATGGGGGGGCTCTGTCTATGGGATACACCTTCATAGAGTAACATAGGGGGGGGGCTCTGTCCATGGGATACACCTTCATAGAGTAACATGGAGGGCTCTGTCCATGGGATACACCTTCATAGATTAACATGGGGGGGGGGGGGCTCTGTCCATGGGATACACCTTCATAGAGTAACATGGAGGGGGGCTCTGTCCATGGGGATACACCTTCTCCTCAGAGTAACATGGGGGGCTCTGTCCATGGGATACACCTTCATAGAGTAACATGGGGGGGGATCTGTCCATGGGATATACCTTCATAGAGTAACATGGGGGGCTCTGTCCATGGATACACCTTCATAGAGTAACATGGGTTGCTCTGTCCATGGGATACACCTTCATAGAGTAACATGGGGGGCTCTGTCCATGGGATACACCTTCATAGAGTAACATGGGTTGCTCTGTCCATGGGATACACCTTCATAGAGTAACATGGGGGGGGGGGCTCTGTCCATGGGATACACCTTTTCATAGAGTAACATGGGGGGGCTCTGTCCATGGGATACACCTTCATAGAGCAACATGGGGGGGCTCTGTCCATGGGATACACCTTCTTCATAGAGTAACATGCGGGGGGGGGGGAGGGGCTCTGTCCAAGGGATACACCTTCATAGAGTAACATGGGTTGCTCTGTCCATGGGATACACCTTCATAGAGTAACATGGGTTGCTCTGTCCATGGGATACACATTCTTCATAGAGTAACATGCGGGGGGGGGGGAGGGGCTCTGTCCATGGGATACACCTTCTCCATAGAGTAACATGGGGGGCTCTGTCCATGGGATACACCTTCATAGAGTAGCATGGGGGGGGGCCTCTGTCCATGGGATACAGCTTTACAGAGTAACATGGGGGGGGGGGGGGGGTCTGTCCATGGGATACACCTTCATATAGTAACATGGGGGCTCTGTCCATGGGATACACCTTCATATAGTAACATGGGGGGCTCTGTCCATGGGATGCACCATCATAGAGTAACATGGGGGGCTCTGTCTATGGGATACACCTTCATAGAGTAACATGGGGGGGGGGGCTCTGTCATGGGATACACCTTCATAGAGTAACATGGGGGGCTCTGTCCATGGGATACACCTTCATAGAGCAACATGGGGGGGGGGGGCTCTGTCCATGGGATACACCTTCTTCATAGAGTAACATGGGGGGGGGCTCTGTCCATGGGATACACCTTCATAGAGTAACATGGGGGGGCTCTGTCCATGGGATACACCTTCTTCAAAGAGTAACATGGGGGGCTCTGTCCATGGGATACACCTTCATATAGTAACATATGGGGGGGGGGGGGTTCTGTCCATGGGATACACCTTCTCCATAGAGTAACATGGGGGGCTCTGTCCATGGGATACACCTTCATAGAGTAACATGGGGGGCTCTGTCTATGGGATACACCTTCATAGAGTAACATAGGGGGGGGGGGGGGCTCTGTCCATGGGATACACCTTCATAGAGTAACATGGGGGGGGGCTCTGTCCATGGGATACACCTTCTCCATAGAGTAACATGGGGGGCTCTGTCCATGGGATACACCTTCATAGAGTAACATGGGGGAGGCTCTGTCCATGGGTTACAGCTTCATAGAGTAACATGGGGGGGGGGGTTTCTGTCCATGGGATACACCTTCATATAGTAACATGGGGGGGCTCTGTCCATGGGATACACCTTCATATAGTAACATGGGGGGGCTCTGTCCATGGGATACACCTTCATAGAGTAACATGGGGGGGCTCTGTCTATGGGATACACCTTCATAGAGTAACATAAGGGGGGGGGGGGCTCTGTCCATGGGATACACCTTTATAGAGTAACATGGAGGGCTCTGTCCATGGGATACACCTTCATAGAGTAACATGGGGGGGGGGGCTCAGTCCATGGGATACACCTTCATAGAGTAACATGGGGGGGCTCTGTCTATGGGATACACTTTCTCAAATAAAGTTAAAAAGGGCGGGCTCTGTCCATGGGATACACCGTCTTCATAGAGTAACATGGGGGGCTCTGTTCACGGGATACACCTTCATAGAGTAACATATGGGGGGGGGCTCTGTCCATGGGATACACCTTCTTCATAGAGTAACATGGGGGGGTCTCTGTCCATGGGATACACCTTCATAGAGTAACATGGGGAGCTCTGTCTATGGGATACACCTTCATAGAGTAACATGGGGGGGGGCTCTGTCCATGGGATACACCTTCATAGAGTAACATGGGGGGGGGGGGCTGTCCATGGGATACACCTTCTTCATAGAGTAACATGGGGGGGGGGCTCTGTCCATGGGATACACCGTCATAGAGTAACATGGGGGGGCTCTGTCCATGGGATACACCTCCATAGAGTAACATGGGGGGCTCTGTCCATGGGATACACCTTCATAGAGTAACATGGGGGGGCTCTGTCTATGGGATACACCTTCATAGAGTAACATAGGGGGGGGGCTCTGTCCATGGGATACACCTTCATAGAGTAACATGGAGGGCTCTGTCCATGGGATACACCTTCATAGAGTAACATGGGGGGGGGGGCTCTGTCCATGGGATACACCTTCTCCATAGAGTAACATGGGGGGCTCTGTCCATGGGATACACCTTCATAGAGTAACATGGGGGAGGCTCTGTCCATGGGTTACAGCTTCATATAGTAACATGGGGGGGGGGGTTTCTGTCCATGGGATACACCTTCATATAGTAACATGGGGGGGGCTCTGTCAATGGGATACACCTTCATAGAGCAACATGGGGGGGGGGGGGGCTCTGTCCATGGGATACACCTTCTTCATAGAGTAACATGGGGGGGGCTCTGTCCATGGGATACACCTTCTTCCTAGAGTAACATGCGGGGGGGCTCTGTCCATGGGATACACCTTCTTCATAGAGTAACATGGGGGGCTCTGTCCATGGGATACGCCTTCATAGAGTAACATGGGGGGGGCCTCTGTCCATGGGATACACCTTCTCCATAGAGTAACATGGGGGCTCTGTCCATGGG
>NW_027464197.1:25000-125994 GCF_050947455.1 Rhinoderma darwinii | reverse complement strand
CATGGGATACACCTTCTCCATAGAGTAGCATGGGGGGGCTCTGTCCATGGGATACACCTTCATAGAGTAACATGGGGGAGGCTCTGTCCTTGGGTTACAGCTTCATAGAGTAACATGGGGGGGGGGGGGTTCTGTCCATGGGATACACCTTCATATAGTAACAATGGGGGGGGGCTCTGTCCATGGGATACACCTTCATAGAGTAACATGGAGGGCTCTGTCCATGGGATACACCTTCATAGAGTAACATGGGGGGGGGGGGCTCTGTCCATGGGATACACCTTCATAGAGTAACATAGGGGGGGCTCTGTCTATGGGATACACTTTCTCAAATAAAGTTAAAAAGGGCGGGCTCTGTCCATGGGATACACCGTCTTCATAGAGTAACATGGGGGGGGGGGGGCTCTGTTCACGGGATACACCTTCATAGAGTAACATATGGGGGGGGCTCTTTCCATGGGATACACCTTCTTCATAGAGTAACATGGGGGGTCTCTGTCCATGGGATACACCTTCATAGAGTAACATGGGGAGCTCGGTCTATGGGATACACCTTCATAGAGTAACATGGGGGGGGGGCTCTGTCATGGGATACACCTTCATAGAGTAACATGGGGGGGGGGCTGTCCATGGGATACACTTCTTCATAGAGTAACATGGGGGGGGGGGGTTCTGTCCATGGGATACACCGTCATAGAGTAACATTGGGGGCTCTGTCAATGTGATACACCTTCTCCATAGAGTAACATGGGGGGCTCTGTCCATGGGATACACCTTCATAGAGTAACATGGAGGGCTCTGTCCATGGGATACACCTTCATAGAGTAACATGGGGGGGGGGCTCTGTCCATGGGATACACCTTCATAGAGTAACATGGAGGGCTCTGTCCATGGGATACACCTTCATAGAGTAACATGGGGGGGGGGCTCTGTCCATGGGATACACCTTCTCCATAGAGTAACATGGGGGGCTCTGTCCATGGGATACACCTTCATAGAGTAACATGCGTGGGGGCTCTGTCCATGGGATAAACCTTCTTCATAGAGTAACATGGGGGTGGGCTCTGTCCATGGGATACACCTTCTCCATAGAGTAACATGGGGGCTCTGTCCATGGGATACACCTTCATAGAGTAGCATGGGGGGGGGGCCTCTGTCCATGGGATACAGCTTCACAGAGTAACATGGGGGGGGGGGTTCTGTCCATGGGATACACCTTCATAGAGTAACATGGGGGGCTCTGTCTATGGGATACACCTTCATAGAGCAACATGGGGGACTCTGTCCATGGGATACACCTTCATAGAGTAACATGGGGGCTCTGTCCATGGGATACACCTTCATAGAGCAACATGGGGGGGGGCTCTGTCCATGGGATACACCTTCTTCATAGAGTATCATGAGGGGGGGGGGGGGCTCTGCCCATGGGATACACCTTCATAGAGTAACATGGGGGGGGGGGCTCTGTCCATGGGATACACCTTCTTCATAGAGTAACATGGGGGGCTCTGTCCATGGGATACACCTTCTCCATAGAGTAACATGGGGGACTCTGTCCATGGGATACACCTTCATAGAGTAACATGGGGGAGGCTCTGTCCATGGGATACAGCTTCATAGAGTAACATGGGGGGGGGGTTCTGTCCATGGGATACACCTTCATATAGTAACATGGGGGGCTCTGTCCATGGATACACCTTCATAGAGTAACATGGGGGGGCTCTGTCTATGGGATACACCTTCATAGAGTAACATAGGGGGGGGGGGGCTCTGTCCATGGGATACACCTTCATAGAGTAACATGGAGGGCTCTTTCCATGGGATACACCTTCATAGAGTAACATGGGGGGGGGCTCTGTCCATGGGATACACCTTCTCCATAGAGTAACATGGGGGGGCTCTGTCCATGGGATACACCTTCATAGAGTAACATGGGGGAGGCTCTGTCCTTGGGTTACAGCTTCATAGAGTAACATGGGGGGGGGGGTTCTGTCCATGGGATACACCTTCATATAGTAACATGGGGGGGGGCTCTGTCCATGGGATACACCTTCATATAGTAACATGGGGGGGGGCTCTGTCCATGGGATACACCTTCATAGAGTAACATGGAGGGCTCTGTCCATGGGATACACCTTCATAGAGTAACATCGGGGGGGGGGGGGGGGCTCTGTCCATGGGATACACCTTCATAGAGTAACATGGGGGGGGGCTCTGTAAATGGGATACACTTTCTCAAATAAAGTTAAAAAGGGCGGGCTCTGTCCATGGGATACACCGTCTTCATAGAGTAACATGGGGGGGGGGGCTCTGTTCACGGGATACACCTTCATAGAGTACATATGGGGGGGGCTCTGTTCATGGGATACACCTTCATAGAGTAACATGGGGGGGGGGCTGTCCATGGGATACACCTTCTTCATAGAGTAAAATGGGGGGGGGTTCTGTCCATGGGATACACCGTCATAGAGTAACATTGGGGGGCTCTGTCCATGGGATACACCTTCTCCATAGAGTAACATGGGGGGCTCTGTCCATGGGATACACCTTCATAGAGTAACATGGGGGGGGGGCTCTGTCCATGGGATACACCTTCTCCATAGAGTAACATGGGGGGCTCTGTCCATGGGATACACCTTCATAGAGTAACATGGGGGAGGGCTCTGTCCATGGGTTACAGCTTCATAGAGTAACATGGGGGGGGGGTTCTGTCCATGGGATACACCTTCATATAGTAACATAGGGGGGCTCTGTCCATGGGATACACCTTCATATAGTAACATGGGGGGGCTCTGTCCATGGGATACACCTTCATAGAGTAACATGGGGGGGCTCTGTCTATGGGATACACCTTCATAGAGTAACATAGGGGGGGGGCTCTGTCCATGGGATAAACCTTCATAGAGTAACATGGGGGGCTCTGTCTATGGGATACACTTTCTCAATTAAAGTTAAAAAGGGCGGGCTCTGTCCATGGGATACACCGTCTTCATAGAGTAACATGGGGGGGGGGAGCTCTGTTCACGGGATACACTTTCATAGAGTAACATATGGGGGGGGCTCTGTCCATGGGATACACCTTCTTCATAGAGTAACATGGGGGGTTCTCTGTCCCATGGGATACACCTTCATAGAGTAACATGGGGGGGGGGGGCTCTGTCCATGGATACACCTTCATAGAGTAACATATGGGGGGGGGGGGCTGTCCATGGGATACACCTTCTTCATAGAGTAACATGGGGGGGGGGGGGCTCTGTCCATGGGATACACCGTCAGAGTAACATGGGGAGGCTCTGTCCATGGGATACACCTTCTTCATAGAGTAACATGGGGGGCTCTGTCCATGGGATACACCTTCTTCATAGAGTAACATGGGGGGGGGCTCTGTCCATGGGATACACCTTCATATAGTAACATGGGGGGGCTCTGTCCATGGGATACACCTTCATATAGTAACATGGGGGGGGGCTCTGTCCATGGGATACACCTTCATAGAGTAACATGAGGGGGGGGGGCTCTGTCCATGGGATACACCTTCATAGAGTAACATGGAGCGCTCTGTCCATGGGATACACCTTCATAGAGTAACATGGGGGGGGGGGCTCTGCCCATGGGATACTCCTTCATAGAGTAACATGGGGGGGGGGGCCTCTGTCCATGGGATAGACCGTCTTCATAGAGTAACATGGGGGGGGGGCTCTGTTCACGGGATACACTTCATAGAGTAACATATGGGGGGGCTCTGTCCATGGGATACACCTTCATAGAGTAACATGGGGGGGTCTCTGTCCATGGGATACACCTTCATAGAGTAACATGGGGAGCTCTGTCTATGGGATACACCTTCATAGAGTAACATAGGGGGGGGGGGGTTCTGTCCATGGGATACACCTTCATATAGTAACATAGGGGGCTCTGTCCATGGGATACACCTTCATATAGTAACATGGGGGGGGGGGGCTCTGTCCATGGGATACACCTTCATAGAGTAAACATGGGGGGCTCTGTCTATGGGATACACCTTCATAGAGTAACATAGGGGGGGGGGCTCTGTCCATGGGATAAACCTTCATAGAGTAACATGGGGGGGGCTCTGTCTATGGGATACACTTTCTCAAATAAAGTTAAAAAGGGCGGGCTCTGTCCATGGGATACACCGTCTTCATAGAGTAACATGGGGGGGGAGCTCTGTTCACGGGATACACTTTCATAGAGTAACATATGGGGGGGCTCTGTCCATGGGATACATCTTCTTCATAGAGTAACATGGGGGGGTTCTCTGTCCATGGGATACACCTTCATAGAGTAACATGGGGGGGGGGGCTCTGTCCATGGGATACACCTTCATAGAGTAACATATGGGGGGGGGCTGTCCATGGGATACACCTTCTTCATAGAGTAACATGGGGGGCTCTGTCCATGGGATACACCTTCTTCATAGAGTAACATGGGGGGCTCTGTCCATGGGATACACCTTCATAGAGTAACATGGGGGGGGGCTCTGTCCATGGGATACACCTTCATATAGTAACATGGGGGGGGGGGGGGGCTCTGTCCATGGGATACACCTTCATAGAGTAACATGAGGGGGGGGGCTCTGTCCATGGGATACACCTTCATAGAGTAACATGGAGGGCTCTGTCCATGGGATACACCTTCATAGAGTAACATGGGGGGGGGGCTCTGCCCATGGGATACTCCTTCATAGAGTAACATGGGGGGGGGGGCCTCTGTCCATGGGATACACCTTCATAGAGTAACATATGGGGGGGGGCTGTCCATGGGATACACCTTCTTCCTAGAGTAACATGGGGGGGCTCTGTCCATGGGATACACCGTCATAGAGTAACATGGGGGGCTCTGTCCATGGGATACACCTTCTCCATAGAGTAACATGGGGGCTCTGTCCATGGGATACACCTTCATAGAGTAACATGGGGGGATTCTGTCCATGGGATACACCTTCATGTAGAGTAACATGGGGGGGTGGCTCTGTCCATGGGATACCCTTCTCCATAGAATAACATAAGGGGCTCTAAACTAGGACCAGGTCATGTGAATCAGAAATTCCTAATCAGCGAAATTCCCAGGGATTAAGCGCATTCTTGTATCATGTAATGTAGTTAATCGGTTAACAATGCAGCCGAGCGCGTCCCCTAGATCGCTGCACCCTACAGAATCTCATGCCGTACAACATCCTGTAGAACATTACTCTCTATAATACTGCAACGTTCAACAAATAATTTCATACTAGACCACGAGCGGCCACTTAGTGCAACTAGCACATACTAAGGGCTCATTCGGACCAGCGCGATTCCCGTCCGTGTGTTGGGCATTGAAACATCGCAGAACACACGGCTCTATTGAGTTCATTGGGGCTATTCACACATGCGTGAGTTTTCACGCAGCTAATCGCCCATTGAAGTCAAAACCAGACAGCACACAGATGACATCTGAAGAGCTGTCCGTGTCTCACGCATCAATTACACAGAACACATAAAAACGTGAGTAAATTTGTCACGCTTGTGTGAATAAAGCCTAAGGCGGATTTCACACCAGCGGCTGTTCCAAATTTGTGTAAAACAAGACTAACACATGCCAGAAGATGAAACCACTAATACTACATCCTGCAGAGCATCACACCGATCACGAGAGCCATTGTGTGTTCTATTCACTTCTTTCCCCATCTTGGGGGCTAGAGTTCTGGGTCATGAGCTTCATACAATGACACCTCTACTGAGCTCTTCCGCCTCGAGGCCCAGGCCCTAGAGCTGCCCCTAAATCACAATTGAAAGTTTACAATAATTTGCCTACTACAACTTACAACTACAGAAAATGATAGAATATGTCAAAATAATACACAAGGGAGAAATAAAAAAGCCTCACAAGACGTATCAGAGCAGATGGACCCTGCTAATATTACGTGGAGCGACTACACAGACATAAGCGCAGAGTGACAAATATCTAGAAATGAACATCTAAAGATCTACATCAACCCGCGCACTTCATAATCCAGTCCTCACCATCCATCAGCAAGTCCTTTACGATGCCCCCCAGTCACTTACCCACAAGCCGACTCCAATAATGATGACAAAGTATCCGACAATCACAGAGATATCTGCGGGGTTACTGATGGCAGCGGAGCTCCTGGAGAGGGGGACCTGGGAGGTTTCTGGGGACTCGGTGCTCATGGTGACTGCTGATCTTCTCCCCTCTGTCTCGTGTAGCCCCTGAGCCTCTTCTGTTCGTCATCTTCACACTTTAAACATTAACTATTAACTTCTTATACAGCGTCTGTTATTAGGCCCAAAAGACTCAAGAAATGATGAGCATTGTGCTAATAGCTAAGCCGACATAGAAAGCAGTTTATCTGTGATGTAGAAATAGCCGAGTGTGACGAGGCGATCATCATCCCCTGATTATCCCAGAAACGATCAATGATGAATCCACAGCAAGTCTAGAAAATATACCACAGAAAAGCCACTTCTTCCAGACACTGAGAACAAACACCCCCCCCCCCCCCGCTGCTAAACAAGCAGCTCCATATCCAAATTACGAGTTAGTGACCTGCGTATTATACACGGACGGGAGGACTCGGGATGAAAACCACAGAGATACGTGAAAGTTCCCATGAAGTGAGAGTCTGCGCCAGTATCCAGTGATCTCCTGTGAACTCCATGAATAGAATCATCGATCTCATAACCGCTTCAGACCAAAGGAGCATATAGCCAAATATATACAAAAAAGGATCAAAACGTATTAATATTATACAAAGATAATTGAAACATCACAAGGTAATACAGACTGGAGCAGGTGGTATGGCAGGATCATAACATAGTTAATGATCCATGATGGGGAAGGCAGCGGAAAATGTATGGAAGACGTGGCACAAATGACAACCTATAGAAACTTCTCTAAGAAAATGCTCCCATCCCTAGTAACTACTTGGAATAACAGAAGGGCGATCGCCAGTGCAAAGAACTTATTCCAAGATTCTAAGGCTGGATTCACACGAGCACATTACGTCCGTAATGGCCGACGCGAGCGCTGATCAACAAGACATCAGCGATGGACGGGGACGAGCAAGTGAGAGGATGAAGGCTAGCGGGAGGACGCGAGTGCCGATCAACAAGACATCAGCGATGGACGAGGATGAGCAAGTGAGAGGATGAAGGCTAGCGGGAGGACGCGAGTGCCGATCAACAAGACATCAGCGATGGACGAGGATGAGCAAGTGAGAGGATGAAGGCTAGCGGGCCGACGCCAGCGCCAAGCAACAAGACATCAGCGATGGACGGGGACGAGCAAGTGAGAGGATGATGGCTAGCAGGCCGACGCCAGCACCAAGCAACAAGACATCAGCGATGGACAGGGACGAGCAAGTGAGAGGATGAAGGCTAGCGGGCCAGCACCAAGAAACAAGACATCAGTGATGGACGGGGACACCGAGAGGATGAAGGCTAGCGGGCCGACGCCAGCGCCAAACAACAAGACATCAGCGATGGATGGGGACGAGCAAGTGAGAATATGAAGGCTAGCAGGCCGACGCAAGCGCCGATGAACAATACATCAGTGATGGATGGGGCTGAGTGGTCGTTACTCCCCATCCATTATTATCATGTCGGCAGCGCGTCTCCTGCTTACACACCATGTGCTGCCGATACGATCAGGTGATTGAGCGTTTCCTCGTTCATCTGCTGATCGTTCCCCTGATCACACCGGACAATTATCAGCAACGATCGTTCTATGAACTAATTATCTGCCCGATAATCGCCCCGTGTAAAACCCCCTTAGGCTGGATTCACACAAGCGTGGCGTTTTTGCGGACGCAAAAACGCGGCGTTTTGCGCGCGCAAAAACCACTTGACAGCTCCGTGTGTCATCCGTGTATGATGCGTGGCTGCGTGATTTTCGCGCAGCCGCCTTCATAGAGATGAGGCTAGTCGACGTCAGTCACTGTCCAGGGTGCTGAAAGAGTTAACTGATCGGAATTCACTGTCGAGGGTGCTGAAAGAGTTACTGCCGATCACCATATCGAGCAACCTGTTAAAAAAAAAAAAAAAAAAAAGAGGTTCGTACTTACCGAGAACTTCCCGGCCGTTGCCTTGGTGACGCGTCCTTGGTGACGCACCTCTCTTGACATCTGGCCCCACCTCCCTGGATGACGCGGCAGTCCATGTGACCGCTGCAGCCTGTGCTTGGCCTGTGATTGGCTGGAGCTGTCACTTGGACTGAATTGTCATCCCGGGAGATCAGACTGGAGGAAGAAGCCGGGAGTTATCGGTAAGTCAGAACTTCGTTTTTTTTTTTTACACGTTCATGTATATTGGGATCGGAAGTCACTGTCCAGGGTGCTGAAACAGTTTAACTCTTTCAGCACCCTGGACAGTGACTATCTCCTGACGTCGCGTACCGGAATTTTTTTTGCCGAGTTCGGCCGAACCCGGTGAAGTTCGGTTCGGTTGTCCGGGTTCGCTCTTCTCAAAGACACTCCGTTTGGATGTTTGTAAACAGAAAAGCACGTGGTGCTTTTCTGTTTACATTCATCCTTTTGACAGCTGTTGCGCGAATCACGCAGTTCGCACGGAAGTGCTTCCGGGCGGCATGCGTGGTTTTCACGCACCCATTGACTTCAATGGGTGCGTGATGCGTGCAAAACGCCGAAAGAACAGACATGTCGTGACTTTTTCAGCGGACTCACACTGAGGAAAAATCATGGACAGGTCTACACGGCCCCATAGACACATATAGGTCTGTGCAACGCGCGTGCAAATCACACACGTTGCACGGCCGTATATCCCGTTCGTCTGAATAAAGCCTTAATCTAAGCACAAATCCTATATAATTTACCTTTATTTGATTTCTGCTTAGGAGAGGTCAGAGAGCGCCGGAGTGAGGTCAGAACTTACATGGTATAGTAATACATGCGAGATAAAGTAGCTGCGTAAACGTTTTATGTAAAAGTAAATGCAATAAAAAAAATAAAAAATTGGGTTCAAAAGGTGTCTATAGTTTTTAAAGGGGATGTGTGAGATTAGACAAACATGGCTTCCACTTTGGAGAAACAGCGGCGCTCTTGTCCATGGTCGCGCAGAGTCTTGCAGCTCAGCCCCATTCAAATGAGTAACGGACACGAGACGAGACGTCCTGGGAGAAAGCAGCCATGTTTACTCATTTCTTACAGCCAACCCTTTAAAAGGTGGGAAATTCATGAGACCGCTCAGGGTGTGTTCACACGGCCTATTTTCAGACGTAATTCGGTCATTTTACGCCTGGAATTACACCTGAAAAACCGGCTCCATTACGTCTGTAAACATCTGCCCACTGCCGTTTTTCATTGACTCTATTGAAAACCAGCTCCAATTACGTTCGTAAAAGACGCCGCGAAAAATGCCTGCACATGCCATTACGTCTGAAATTCAGGAGCTGTTTTTGCCCGATATCAGCCCCGTAATTTCAGACGTATTTTGCGCTGTCGTGTGAACAGACCCTTAGGGCTCGGAGTCTTAGAGAAGCCGAGTACCTTTAGTAGAAATAATAGCGGAAGAGCCGAGCCTCCCCACGTGGAGCTGGTGTCAGGAAGCATGCACACAGTAAATTTTATTAGTGTCTATGTCATTCCCGTACCTGCTGTTCACGTCTCTCCTTCCACCCCCTGCCCCTAAATTCACACTCATAACGTTGCACAGCGTTTATTGTATAATTACAGCCAGTGTACAACATAATGGAGAAAATTCTGGTCAATATACAAACGAAAGCCGTGATAAAGGGGTCTCCATTATACGAAGAATTTCTTCATCATCAATCATCATCATATCTGCCCCCAGGGTGCGGGGAGGGGCAGTGATTATGGGAGATGCGGCCCAGTACATGGTTTTACTTGACATTTTTTCTTCCGGACAGGAGTCACGTGAGGGGCGCAGCGTCCGTCCCAGGGTCACATGCCATCTGCTGGAGCAGCCTGTGACAGTGGTGAGTGAGGGGCAGCGCCCTGGGTGATGATCGCTTGTCGTCAGTCAAAGACGCTGAGAGTTTTGCACCGGCATTGAGCGCGCGGAGCTGCTGCAGAGAGAAAAAGGCAAAGCCACAGGTTTATAAGACTAGAGGCGACACGAATAGTTCAGATGGTGCCGCACTGGCCGAGTATCTGATGTGTATGGGGGGAGGGGGTCCTGCTGTCCGGCAGACGGCACAGGAACGACGGACTGGGCTATTTGTATTTCAACATGCTCTATCCCACCAGAAGAACTTCACCCACAGGCGTCTCCCCCTCCCCATGAGTTACAGATTCAGAGAGAAAGGCAAATAAACCCAACATTTTGAGATTTTAATATTGCCAGAGACACAACTCCCGCTTACTAAGCTGCTAAACATGAGCACTGGAGGTACCTGGCGAATATTAGACCTTCCGCTGAGACTGCGCAGAGCGATGACCGATGCCAACCGTACCGACTCCTCCTGGTCTGTACAGGCTGCGTGAAGCAAGGACTGTGGCACCTCCACCAGGCAGGCAGGGAGATCCGCTCCGTCACCGGACAATGAGCCCAGGTTCCCCAGAGCCGCGGCTGCGTGGGATCGAGTCTTTGCTTGTGGGTCCCGTAATAACATCAGTAACTGAGATGCTGCAAACGAAACCCAGGAGCCGCGGTCCTCAGTGAAGGATTTATGGAAAATGCAATTCCCCACAGCAAACGCTGCAGATCTCCGCACTCTGCCGTCCGCAGCAGACAGACAGTTCACCAGGTTTTCTGCCACGGAAGCTGAAAGTGATTCCCCAAGACGTGAGAGATTTCCAGCAAAAGAGCAGGCGGCGGATCTCATCTCCGCATCCGGTGTCTGAAGGTGGTGGCAAAGCAGCTGATCCCAGTCCCCAACAATTCTCCCAACTAGCAAGGAGTTTGTGGGGGACGCCCGAATCAAGTGACTGAATAGAGTGAAGAGCTCAATGACTACACAGTCCGGCCCCGACCACACGGATCTTCTCAACCACGACACCACAGCCTCTGAAGACGAAGCCGTAGAGGAGAACTGGGACAAGAGCTGCTCCTCCATGAGAACAAGGCGGCTGACCAGACAGAGCGGGGTCTCCACCTGCCCCTCTGGGAGGAGAGGACACACCTGAAAGAAAAAAAAAAGAGAAAACCTGCTCACGTGTGTGTCATCTAGCAGGGTAGGGGGAGAGCACGGAGGGACATACCTGCAGGAGAGAAGAAACCACGTCCTGCTGTCTCAGAGCTTTCAAAATCTCACTTATATTTTCAGTGGAGATGTCAAGAGACAGAGGGACACACAGGAGCTGAGACACCACATTGACCACGTCCAAAAGAGTCTGAGGAACTTCCCAACCAGAAAGCTGGCAGCTGCGAAGACACAAAAGGACCACATCATTTAGCCACGGGGGGATACAAAGCCATGATACAGTAGACGGGACAAGAGAATGACTGACAGCACACAGACAGGTGATCACAAGTGATCGCCGGGGGAGAGGAACTTCCCAACCAGAAACCTGGCAGCTGCGAAGACACAGAAGGACCCAATCATGTAGCCACGGGGGGATACAAAGCATGATACAGTAGACGGGACAAGAGAAGGCCTGCCTGTGTGCTGTCAGTCAATCACAAGTGATCGCCGGGGGGAGAGGAACTTCTCTCCTGTGACAACAAAGGATCAGACATGTTGAAACCCAACAAGCCTAATCCCCCTTCCACCTGACGACAGGGTTAGAGGGGAGTAGGGACACCTCCATTTACATTAATTGTCGGTCAGTCTTGTGGAAATTGGAGAATTCAGTTGACATTTTTGTGATGTACGGGCACCTGAAGGCCCTGTTCACACAGGAAAAAACGTGCCTCAAAATTCCTTCCTTCAAAATCTTGCTGCGATTTTCACTTGTGGCCATTGAGCGCCGCGGGCAAAAAAAAAACAGCGAAAAATGGTTCCTCTGCCTCCCATTCATTTCAATGGGAGGTCAGAGGTGGAACCGCGGTGAGAAAGAGCATGCAGCTAAAAACCACCGCGGGAACGGCTTCCATCTCCCAATGGAAGACGGTTTCGAGCGTTTTTTTGCCACTGATTATGACGCGGTTTCCGCGTCAAAATCAGCGTAAAAAAGCTCTGTGTGAACTGGGCCTAAGAATATATCCATACAAAAACAAGATTATTGAACTCACCGTAAAATATATTTCCCATTGAACCTATTGGGGGACACCGCACCATGGGCATATGCTCCTGCCAATCTTGGCTCCAACCAGGCAGGCCGGACCCCTCCCCCACACGCTGCATAATTCAGTTTGAATGAAAGAAATATTGAAGACAGAACTACAGGTCCTGGGCCTGAATAAACAACAAAAAATAGGAGGATGGGATCTGTGTCCCGCAACGGATTCAAGTAGATTTTACAGGGAGTACAAAAATCTTATTTTCTTGTTAATCATTGAGGACACATCATGTGACGTCCTAAAGAAGTGCGAGGGTGGGAAAAACAAAAACTACAGCCATGCGGCCCACCCAACACACAGCTGCCTGCAACACCCCGCCACCCAAACTGGCCGCAGCAGAGGCCGAAGAATGAATTAGGTAAAACTTAGTGAAGGTTTTCACAGAGGCCAAGGTAGCAGTCCTGATGTCCGACCGCCCGGGAGTCACCCCCAGCCCGGGTAGAACAAGCGGTGCTCCAAAGGGGAGGAATTCCTAAAACCAGACTGGACGCTGCCAAAACGGATGGTTCATGTGGCCCCTCAGGAATAACAAAAAGGGAAGAACAGGACACCGAACGATCGCAGCCAGAGAGATTCAGACGGCTTCTACCGATTCATGTAAAAACTATTCACCGAGATGAGATGGAGAGGGCAAAACGTAGGGAGAACAGTCTCTTCATGGATAATTATGTAGGTGGTCAACTTCCGGTAGAAAAAACAGAACAGGTTGGACCGCCACCTTCGCCGTATGGATGATCAAAAAAGACGACTTGCAAGAAAAAAGGCAGCGAATTCCGAAAACCGCCTGATGGAGGTGATAGTCATCAGAAAAGATACCGACCAGAAAGGAAGACGCAGCGAAAATGTCTCTCAAGGCGTCACCTGAACAGCTCGGAGAATAAAATTAGGATCCAAAGCCCAATAGGATGTTTGAAAGTTAGAAGCACATGCGCCGCCCCCTGCAAAAAAAAGTCTGAGAGCGAAAAGAACAGACGGAGCAGAGATCTGAGCCCTCAGGGAAGAGAAGCCAAGGACCGTGTGCAGGAAGGACGGGACTCCAGGTGACGAGAAGAACAGACGGAGCAGAGATCTGAGCCCTCAGGGAAGAGAAGCCAAGGACCGTGTGCAGGAAGGACGGGACTCCAGGTGACGAGAAGAACAGACGGAGAGAGATCGGAGCCCTCAGGGAAGAGAAGCCAAGGCCTGTGTGCAGGAAGGACGGGACTCCAGGCGACGAGAAGAACAGACGGAGCAGAGATCGGAGCCCTCAGGGAAGAGAAGCCAAGGACCGTGTGCAGGAAGGACGGGACTCCAGGTGACGAGAAGAACAGACGGAGCAGAGATCTGAGCCCTCAGGGAAGAGAAGCCAAGGCCTGTGTGCAGGAAGGACGGGACTCCAGGTGACGAGAAGAACAGACGGAGCAGAGATCTGAGCCCTCAGGGAAGAGAAGCCAAGGCCTGTGTGCAGGAAGGACGGGACTCCAGGTGACGAGAAGAACAGACGGGGCAGAGATCTGAGCCCTCAGGGAAGAGAAGCCAAGGCCTGTGTGCAGGAAGGACGGGACTCCAGGTCACTAGAAGAACAGACCGAGCAGAGTTCTGAGCCCTCAGGGAAGAGAAGCCAAGGCCTGTGTGCAGGAAGGACGGGACTCCAGGTGACGAGAAGAAAAGACGGAGCAGAGATCTGAGCCCTCAGGGAAGAGAAGCCAAGGCCTGTGTGCAGGAAGGATGGGACTCCAGGTCACTAGAAGAACAGACAGAGCAGAGATCGGAGCCCTCAGGGAAGGGAAGCCAAGGCCTGTGTGCAGGAAGGACGGGACTCCAGGTCACTAGAAGAACAGACCGAGCAGAGATCTGAGCCCTCAGGGAAGAGAAGCCAAGGCCTGTGTGAAGGAAGGACGGGACTCCAGGTGACGAGAAGAACAGACGGAGCAGAGATCGGAGCCCTCAGGGAAGAGAAGCCAAGGCCTGTGTGCCGGAAGGACGGGACTCCAGGTGACGAGAAGAACAGACGGAGCAGAGATCTGAGCCCTCAGGGAAGAGAAGCCAAGGCCTGTGTGCAGGAAGGATGGGAATTCAGGTCACGAGTAGAATTGCGTTCACGCCAGCGGAAAGAAGCCGTCCACGTACGGAGGTTCATTGAGGTTTTCTGTCCTTTGGATGACTGGCGCAGAAAGACCCCGACTCCTCAGGACGGAGACTGTTTTTGCTTTTTGTTTTTCACTCCCCGCTTTCCTAGAGCCATCACTTTTTTATTTTTCGTCAGTACAGCGGTGTGAGGGCTTATTTTATGCGGGATGAGTTGTAGTTTCTATTGGCACCATGTAAAGCCCTATATATTGCACTGGGAATCTACAAAAAAAATATTTGCGGGCTGAAATTGTAAAAAATGGATTCCTCCGTTGTTTTTTGGGTTTGGTTTTTACGCCTTTCACCGTGCGGTAACTTTATTCTGCGGCTCATTAAGATTACGAGACACCACATTTATATAGGGGTTTTAAATATTTTACTACTTTTATAAAGAAAAAGCTAATTTGTTAAAATAGCTTTTCTGGGGGACAAGCTGTACGTTTTATTGGTACATAGAAACTTTTTGATCACTTTTTATTTCGGAGCGAAGGTGACCAAAAAACAGCGATTTTGGCAGTTTAAATTTTTCGTTTTTTACAGCGTTCACCATGCGAGTTAAATAATGGTATATTGGAATAGTTCAGACCCAGTGACACCAATTTTGGTTTTTTTCCGTTACTTTATTAAAGCTTTTTTTTTTTCACATTTCATTAGTCCCTCTAGGAGACTTGAACCAGCGATACAATACACTGCAGTACTAATATATTGCAGGGTACAGTCATTTGTACAGGTTTCTGTTAAGTCCTGCCAGAGGAGGTAAAATAGCTTCGGGAAAGGAGGTCGAGAAGTAGCGGAAGATGCCATGGAGCCTCCGTGAGAATGTAATTAGTTATGCGTACCAGGACTGCCGAGGCCGGAACGAAGCCACCAGAATGTCCGCCCTCTTGAGTAGTCTTGGCAAGAGTGGAAGTGGAGGGAGGAGACACAGGAGCGTCGACTGCGATGGCCCTGGGTTCCCATGCCCTGGCCACGTAGGTCAGACCTTATGGTTGAGACAGGAAGCAAAGAGATCCACATCTAGGTAGCCCTACCTTTGGCACAGTTGATTAAATACCTTTGAGTGAAGAGACCACTATTCCGGATCCAGTCTCTCTCGACTGAGAAAATCCGTAGCCCAATTGTCCACTCCTGGTATGTGGAACACTGACATTTGTTGCTCCGCCCACCATAGGATCCGAGAGGATTCCAAAAGAGTCGTCCTGGTGGTTCAGATTAGCAACCGCCATTGAGTTATCAGTCTGATAGGCCGACCCTGAAGAAGAAGAAGAATCCAGTTGGAGAGGGCTAGGAAGATTGCCTTCAATTCCAACAGGTTTAACTGCAAGGTCATTTCTGTCTGCGAGCAAGATCCCTGAACTGTGTGAGGAATGTTAATACTCAACCTTGTATTCTAGGTGTGAAAAATGGCTGCGCCGAAGAAAATTATATCTGCAAAGAGACATTGGGAAAGGAGCGGAAACGCTGCAACTAGAGAGAAGGCCGCATACTAGGAGGGTTGTTATGATGTAACAGAAAGCTCTTACTGCCTGTAGCCTCAAAAATAATCTCATCCAGACGTTCACCAAAAACTCTGCCACTCACGAAGGGAAGGCCAATCAGGGACCTCTAGGATGCTGGATCCGCTGCCCAAGATCTCAGCCAAACTGAGTGCGGGACGGCACTAGAATGAACAGAAGCACGGGCATTGAAAGGGGCTGATTCATGGGATGCCTCAAACAGTGAACTTCTGCTGCGGCGTCCCGGTAGGATGCGGTGATGTAGCTGCTTCGCACACACAGGCCTCCATGACTCACACGGATGAGAAATTGAGCAGAACTTGCAGCCACAGAAACAGATTCAGCCTGAAAATCCAACGTCTTGTGCAGAGGGTCACGGGGAGAAGCCATCTCAGCCAGAGATGAAGCAACACCTTGTTCATCATTTCTCAGATTCACTGTGGTTTGGGAAACAGCTTGTGGTGCCGCTTTCTCCCGAGAGGTGGAGATGGGATAATCCCGGACATGCAAGGCATCACTTACAGAAAATATTAATGGCTGCAGAGCAGCGGACAACCGCCATTCCTGTTCTTACTCAGAGTCAGAAGACGCGTAGGGGGAAGAGACAGATCCACATTGGATGCAACATGATTACTGAAGACTGCAACGGGATCCCCCTGGAAAGAGCCTCACGAGGAACAAGACCTGTCAAAGGCATAGATAAGAGTGCCATGGGATCTACTGTGAGAAGTGGACGGAGCATTATCCAATAGGCAGGAAGGAGAGACTCTGAGCTCAGACACATCTCGGGAAGGCAAATGCTCCAAAGACTGAGATTCCCCGGTAATGTCCCCTAGGCCCTGAGCAAAAGACATCTCCCATTCAGGGGAAAGGGTGGGCACATTCTCCGGGGGGCATCTAGCAAGCACTGCGGGCAAAATTGGGTAGGCTGACCGCAGGTAAACTTTATATCACAACCGAGACAGGCATAAAAAGTAGCCGTGCCCATCTGCTTCTCGGTAACATCCCGAGGAGAACAAATTTTCGAGAGGAGAACAGAAAAGAAGAAAATGAACCGGACAGCTGCGACATGGGCCGGACAGCTGCGACATGGGCCGGACAGCTGCGACATGGGCCGGACAGCTGCGACATGGGCCGGACAGCTGCGACATGGGCCGGACAGCTGCGACATGGGCCGGACAGCTGCGACATGGGCCGGACAGCTGCGACATGGGCCGGACAGCTGCGACATGGGCCGGACAGCTGCGACATGGGCCCGACAGCTGCGACATGGGCCCGACAGCTGCGACATGGGCCCGACAGCTGCGACATGGGCCCGACAGCTGCGACATGGGCCCGACAGCTGCGACATGGGCCCGACAGCTGCGACATGGGCCGGATGCAAGCCGAAGGCTACATAAGAAAGTCAGGTCTGCGGTGATGGCGGGATGAGCGGCGTGAGCAGTGGAAATGGCAAACAAGGTGCTCGTCTCTCAAAAAGGACCAGAAACAAAACTTAGAGATGATAAAGTAGGCACTACACTCCTAGAAACGCCCCTAGAGAAGGAATCACCTCCTCATAAAAAACAGCCCCTAGAGAAGGGGGCCTCACCGGTCAGCAGAAGAAATAGAGGGGGGTGGGACATACTTACCCCCAAACTTCTCTGTCTGCATGCAGGGTCCCTTTCTCAGTAACCTCGACATATAGTGGGGTACTGGCACTCCTTCTACGGAAGTAGAAATGATAAGACGAGGGCTGCGTGGTTTCAGGGAAGAAAACCAAAATAAAAAAATGGCAGCAGAGCCAAGTATCAGGTCACGTCTGCCTCCTACGGCAAGAAGCTAAAAACGAAATCAGCCAGTGTCTGTGGGAGGGCTATGGCCTCCCTGGACGGAGACAAGTCTCTATTCTACCTAGTGTCGACTCCTAGTGGCAGAGACCTATACCAATGATGAGGTGTCCCCCAAAGATGAACTAAAAATATATAATCAGTGCAAATCTTTATCCTTTTGGGAATATTCGTTATCTAAGTATGGCGACACACAACGTTCACACATGGCCCTAATAACCGCAACTTACACATCAGTCACATGACCCAGGAATCCAGGATGAACAATTTGGGTTAATGCAGCCAAAACTAGACTTCCAGGGCACCCGATAAGACCAAGGAAATGGTTGGGGTCCTGAACTGACGTGATGAGAGCCAAGTGCAGGAACGTCACAAGTCCTGAAACAAATAGGGAAAAAGGAAACCCGGATAATTAGAGGAATCTCAACAGAACTCGTCCTCTGCATCACCATCACTGCCCATACAACCCTCCCACTGCCCACAACCCTCCCACTGCCCACAACCCTCCCACTGCCCAGTGCCCCATCCCGACAACCCTCCCACTGCCCAGTGCCCCATCCCGACAACCCTCTCACTGCCCATACAACCCTCTCACTGCCCAGTCCTCACAACCCTCCCACTGCCCAGTGCCTAGACCTCACAACCCTCTCACTGCCCAGTGCCCCGTCCTGGCAACCCTCTCACTGCCCAGTGCCCAGTCCTCACAACCCTCCCACTGCCCAGTGCCCCATCCCGACAACCCTCTCACTGCCCAGTGCCCCATCCCGACAACCCTCTCACTGCCCATACAACCCTCTCACTGCCCAGTCCTCACAACCCTCCCACTGCCCAGTGCCCAGACCTCACAACCCTCTCACTGCCCAGTCCTCACAACCCGCTCACTGCCCAGTGCCCCGTCCTCACAACACTCACTGCCCAGTGCCCGTCCTCACAACCCTCTCACTGCCCAGTGCCCCATCCCGACAACCCTCTCACTGACCAGTCCTCACAACCCTCTCACTGCCCAGTCCTCACAACCCTCTCAAAGCCCAGTCCTCACAACCCTCTCACTACCCCATCCTCACAACCCTCCCACTGCCCCTTTCCGACAACCCTCTCACTGCCCAGTCCTCACAACCCTCTCACTGCCCAGTCCTCACAACCCTCTCACTGCCCAGTCCTCCCAACCCTCTCACTGCCCAGTCCTCCCAACCCTCCCAGTGCCCACAACCCCCCCACTACCCAGTCATCACAACCCTCTCACTGCCCCGTCCTCACAACCCTCTGACTGCCCAGTGCCCCGTCCTCACAACCCTCTCACTGCCCAGTCCTCCCAACCCTCTCACTGCCCAGTCCTCCCAACCCTCTCACTGCCCAGTCCTCACAACCCTCCCAGTGCCCACAACCCCCCCACTACCCAGTCATCACAACCCTCTCACTGCCCCGTCCTCACAACCCTCTGACTGCCCGGTGCCCCGTCCTCACAACCCTCTCACTGCCCAGTGCCCGTCCTCACAACCCTCTCACTGCCCAGTGCCCGTCCTCACAACCCTCACTGCCCAGTCCTCACAACCCTCTCACTGCCCCGTCCTCACAACCCTCTCACTGCCCCGTCCTCACAACCCTCTCACTGCCCCGTCCTCACAACCCTCCCACTGCCCAGTGCCCAGACCTCACAACCTCCTCATAGCCCAGTGCCCAGTCCTCACAACCCTCTCACTGCCCGGTCCTCACAACCCTCTCACTGCCCAGTGCTCCGTCCTCCCAACCCTCTCACTGCCCAGTGCTCACAACCCTCTCACTGCCCAGTGCCCAGTCCTCACTGCCCAGTCCTCACAACCCTCTCACTACCCAGTGCCCAGTCCTCACAACCCTCTCACTACCCCATCCCGAAAACCCTCCCACTGCCCCTTCCCGACAACCCTCTCACTGTCCAGTCCTCACAACCCTCTCACTGCCCAGTCCTCACAACCCTCTCACTGCCCAGTCCTCCCAACCCTCTCACTGCCCAGTCCTCCCAACCCTCTCACTGCCCAGTCCTCCCAACCCTCTCACTGCCCAGTCCTCCCAACCCTCTCACTGCCCAGTCCTCCCAACCCTCTCACTGCCCAGTCCTCCCAACCCTCTCACTGCCCAGTCCTCCCAACCCTCTCACTACCCAGTCCTCCCAACCCTCCCACTGCCCCTTCCCGACAACCCTCCCACTGCCCAGAGCCCACAACCCCCCCACTACCCAGTCAACACAACCCTCTCACTGCCCTGTCCTCACAACCCTCCCACTGCCCACAACCCCCCCACTACCAAGTCATCACAACCCTCTCACTGCCCAGTCCTCACAACCCTCTCACTGCAGAGTCCTCACAACCCACTCACTTCCCCGTCCTCACAACCCTCTCACTGCCCCGTCCTCGCAACCCTCTCACTGCCCAGTGCCCGTCCTCACAACCCTCACTGCCCAGTCCTCACAACCCTCTCACTGCCCCGTCCTCACAACCCTCCCACTGCCCAGTGCCCAGACCTCACAACCCGCTCACTGCCCAGTGCCCCGTCCTCACAACCCTCACTGCCCAGTGCCAGTCCTCACAACCCTCACTGCCCAGTGCCCGTCCTCACAACCCTCTCACTGCCCAGTGCCACATCCCGACAACCCTCTCACTGCCCAGTGCCCCATCCCGACAACCCTCTCACTGACCAGTCCTCAGAACCCTCTCACTGCCCAGTCCTCACAACCCTCTCACTGCCCAGTCCTCACAACCCTCTCACTGCCCAGTCCTCACAACCCTCTCAAAGCCCAGTCCTCACAACCCTCTCACTACCCCATCCTCACAACCCTCCCACTGCCCCTTCCCGACAACCCTCTCACTGCCCAGTCCTCACAACCCTCTCACTGCCCAGTCCTCACAACCCTCTCACTGCCCAGTACTCACAACCCTCCCACTGCCCAGTCCTCCCAACCCTCTCACTGCCCAGTCCTCACAACCCTCCCACTGCCCAGTCCTCACAACCCTCTCACTGCCCCGTCCTCACAACCCTCTCACTGCCCCTTCCCGACAACCCTCTCACTGCCCAGTGCCACATCCCGACAACCCTCTCACTGCTCAGTCCTCACAACCCTCTCAGTGCCCAGTCCTCACAACCCTCCCAGTGCCCAGTCCTTACAACCCTCTCACTGCAGAGTCCTCACAACCCTCTCACTGCCCCGTCCTCACAACCCTCTCACTGCCTACTGCCCCGTCCTCACAACCCTCTCACTGCCCAGTGCTCGTCCTCACAACCCTCTCACTGCCCAGTCCTCACAACCCTCTCACTGCCCAGTCCTCACAACCCTCTCACTGCCCCGTCCTCACAACCCTCTCACTGCCCCGTCCTCACAACCCTCTCACTGCCCCGTCCTCACAACCCTCTCACTGCCCCTTCCCGACAACCCTCTCACTGCTCAGTCCTCACAACCCTCTGTGCCCAGTCCTCACAACCCTCCCAGTGCCCAGTCCTCACAACCCTCCCAGTGCCCAGTCCTCACAACCCTCCCAGTGCCCAGTCCTCACAACCCTCCGAGTGCGCAGTCCTCACAACCCTCCGAGTGCGCAGTCCTCACAACCCTCCGAGTGCGCAGTCCTCACAACCCTCCCAGTGCGCAGTCCTCACAACCCTCTCACTGCCGAGTCCTCACAACCCCCCCACTGCCCAGTCCTCACAACCCTCTCACTGCCCAGTCCTCACAACCCTCTCACTGCCCAGTCCTCACAACCCTCCCACTGCCCAGTGCCCACAACCGCCCCACTACCCAGTCTTCACAACCCTCTCACTGCCCCGTCCTCACAACCCTCCCACTGCCCAGTGCCCAGACCTCACAACCCGCTCACTGCCCAGTGCCCCGTCCTCACAACCCTCACTGCCCAGTGCCAGTCCTCACAACCCTCACTGCCCAGTGCCCGTCCTCACAACCCTCTCACTGCCCAGTGCCCCATCCCGACAACCCTCTCACTGCCCAGTGCCCCATCCCGACAACTCTCTCACTGACCAGTCCTCACAACCCTCTCACTGCCCAGTCCTCACAACCCTCTCAAAGCCCAGTCCTCACAACCCTCTCACTACCCCATCCTCACAACCCTCCCACTGCCCCTTCCCGACAACCCTCTCACTGCCCAGTCCTCACAACCCTCTCACTGCCCAGTCCTCACAACCCTCTCACTGCCCAGTACTCACAACCCTCCCACTGCCCAGTCCTCCCAACCCTCTCACTGCCCATTCCTCCCAACCCTCCCACTGCCCAGTCCTCACAACCCTCTCACTGCCCCGTCCTCACAACCCTCTCACTGCCCCTTCCCGACAACCCTCTCACTGCCCAGTGCCACATCCCGACAACCCTCACAGTGCCCAGTCCTCACAACCCTCCCAGTGCCCAGTCCTTACAACCCTCTCACTGCAGAGTCCTCACAACCCTCTCACTGCCCCGTCCTCACAACCCTCTCACTGCCTACTGCCCCGTCCTCACAACCCTCTCACTGCCCAGTGCTCGTCCTCACAACCCTCTCACTGCCCAGTCCTCACAACCCTCTCACTGCCCCGTCCTCACAACCCTCACTGCCCCTTCCCGACAACCCTCTCACTGCCCAGTGCCACATCCCGACAACCCTCTCACTGCTCAGTCCTCACAACCCTCTCAGTGCCCAGTCCTCACAACCCTCCCAGTGCCCAGTCCTCACAACCCTCTCAGTGCCCAGTCCTCACAACCCTCCCAGTGCCCAGTCCGCACAACCCTCCGAGTGCGCAGTCCTCACAACCCTCCGAGTGCGCAGTCCTCACAACCCTCTCACTGCCGAGTCCTCACAACCCCCCCACTACCCAGTCCTCACAACCCCCCCACTACCCAGTCCTCACAACCCTCTCACTGCCCAATCCTCACAACCCTCCCACTGCCCAGTGCCCACAACCGCCCCACTACCCAGTCTTCACAACCCTCTCACTGCCCAGTCCACACAACCCTCTCACTGCCCCGTCCTCACAACCCTCTAACAACCCTCTCACTGCCCCGTCCTCACAACCCTCTCACTGCCCCGTCCTCACAACCCTCTCACTGCCCCGTCCTCACAACCCTCTCACTGCCCCGTCCTCACAACCCTCTCACTGCCCCGTCCTCACAACCCTCTCACTGCCCAGTCCTCACAACCCTCTCACTGCCCACTGCCCCTTCCCGACAACCCTCTCACTGCCCAGTCCTCACAACCCTCCCACTGCTAAGTCCTCACAACCCTCCCACTGCTAAGTCCTCACAACCCTCCCAGTAACCACCACCACCCCCCCACTACCCAGTCCTCACAACCCTCTCACTGACCCATCCCGACAACCCTCTCACTGCCCAGTCCTCACAACCCTCACTGCCCCGTCCTCACAACCCTCTCACTGCCCCGTCCTCACAACCCTCTCACTGCCCCGTCCTCACAACCCTCTCACTGCCCCGTCCTCACAACCCTCTCACTGCCCCGTCCTCACAACCCTCTCACTGCCCCGTCCTCACAACCCTCTCACTGCCCCGTCCTCACAACCCTCTCACTGCCCCGTCCTCACAACCCTCTCACTGCCCCGTCCTCACAACCCTCTCACTGCCCCGTCCTCACAACCCTCTCACTGCCCCGTCCTCACAACCCTCTCACTGCCCCGTCCTCACAACCCTCTCAGTGCCCAGTGCCCGTCCTCACAACCCTCTCAGTGCCCAGTGCCCGTCCTCACAACCCTCTCACTGCCCAGTCCTTACAACCCTCTCACTGCCCAGTCCTTACAACCCTCTCACTGCCCCGTCCTCACAACCCTCTCAGTGCCCGTCCTCACAACCCTCTCACTGCCCAGTCATCACAACCCTGTCACTGCCCAGTCATTACAACCCTGTCACTGCCCAGTCCTCACAACCCTGTCTCTGCCCAGTCCTCACAACCCTGTCTCTGCCCAGTCCTCACAACCCTGTCTCTGCCCAGTCCTCACAACCCTGTCTCTGCCCAGTCCTCACAACCCTGTCTCTGCCCAGTCCTCACAACCCTCTCACTGCCCAGTCCTCACAACCCTCTCACTGTCCAGTCCTCACAACCCTCTCACTGCCCCGTCCTTACAACCCTCTCACTGCCCAGTGCCCCATCCTTACAACCCTCTCACTGCCCAGTCCTCACAACCCTCTCACTGCCCAGTCCTTACAAACCTCTCACTGCTGTGATTGTAAACGTTCTGCCATACTTTGGCATCTTACCAAGCGAGCAATCTCCATTGTGGTTTGTGAAAGTCATCACCTCATTGTTCCCTTACACATTACCTACTTTCTGCCCGGAGCTTCATAAAAACAACATTTAAAATGCCCACACATCATTGGGTTGGTAAGGATTATGCCATTCTCTGGCCTCTTACCACGTGCAGAGAGCAGTCTCCATTGTGGCATCAGAAACTCATCCTCTCGTGGCGTGTCTCCTTCCAGCGGCGCTCTAAGACTGGAGAACCGGAGCAAGATGCACACACTCCGCCACAGGAAAGCACCTTCATCAGCCACAACAGGGAAAAGCTGGGAGTCCTGACAGGAGGAAAACAGAGGAGACAATATGTGCCTGCTGTATCCCGGTATGTGTACACCGAAGTCACACTACAGGTAGCGGATACACAAGTATTACCTGACTCACCTGCCACACACAGATGTCACACTACAGGTAGCGGATACACAAGTATTACCTGATTCACCTGCTACACACAGATGTCACACTACAGGTAGCGGATACACAAGTATTACCTGATTCACCTGCCGCACACAGATGTCACACTGCAGGTAGCGGATACACAAGTATTACCTGATTCACCTGCTGCACACAGGTGTCACAGTACAGGTAGCAGATACACAAGTATTACCTGATTCACCTGCTGCACACAGGTGTCACACTACAGGTAGCGGATACACAAGTATTACCTGATTCACCTGCCGCACACAGATGTCACACTACAGGTAGCGGATACACAAGTATTACCTGATTCACCTGCCGCACACAGATGTCACACTACAGGTAGCGGATACACCAGTATTACCTGATTCACCTGCCGCACACAGATGTCACACTACAGGTAGCGGATACACAAGTATTACCTGATTCACCTGCTGCACACAGATGTCACACTACAGGTAGCGGATACACAAGTATTACCTGATTCACCTGCCGCACAGATGTCACACTACAGGTAGCGGATACACAAGTATTACCTGATTCACCTGCTGCACACAGATGTCACACTACAGGTAGCGGATACACAAGTATTACCTGATTCACCTGCTGCACACAGATATCACACTACAGGTAGCGGATACACAAGTATTACCTGATTCACCTGCCGCACAGATGTCACACTACAGGTAGCGGATACACAAGTATTACCTGATTCACCTGCCGCACACAGATGTCACACTGCAGGTAGCGGATACACAAGTATTACCTGACTCACCTGCTGCACACAGATGTCACACTACAGGTAGCAGATACACAAGTACTACCTGATTCACCTGCTGCACACAGATGTCACACTGCAGGTAGCGGATACACAAGTATTACCTGATTCACCTGCCGCACACAGATGTCACACTGCAGGTAGCGGATACACAAGTATTACCTGACTCACCTGCTGCACACAGATGTCACACTACAGGTAGCGGATACACAAGTATTACCTGATTCACCTGCTGCACACAGATGTCACACTGCAGGTAGCGGATACACAAGTATTACCTGATTCACCTGCTGCACACAGATGTCACACTACAGGTAGCAGATACACAAGTATTACCTGATTCACCTGCTGCACACAGGTGTCACACTACAGGTAGCGGATACACAAGTATTACCTGATTCACCTGCTGCACACAGATGTCACACTGCAGGTAGCGGATACACAAGTATTACCTGATTCACCTGCTGCACACAGATGTCACACTACAGGTAGCGGATACACAAGTATTACCTGATTCACCTGCTGCACACAGATGTCACACTGCAGGTAGCGGATACACAAGTATTACCTGATTCACCTGCCGCACACAGATGTCACACTGCAGGTAGCGGATACACAAGTATTACCTGACTCACCTGCTGCACACAGATGTCACACTACAGGTAGCGGATACACAAGTATTACCTGATTCACCTGCTGCACACAGATGTCACACTGCAGGTAGCGGATACACAAGTATTACCTGATTCACCTGCTGCACACAGATGTCACACTACAGGTAGCAGATACACAAGTATTACCTGATTCACCTGCTGCACACAGGTGTCACACTACAGGTAGCGGATACACAAGTATTACCTGATTCACCTGCTGCACACAGATGTCACACTGCAGGTAGCGGATACACAAGTATTACCTGATTCACCTGCTGCACACAGATGTCACACTACAGGTAGCGGATACACAAGTATTACCTGATTTACCTGCCGCACACAGATGTCACACTACAGGTAGCGGATACACAAGTATTACCTGATTCACCTGCTGCACACAGATGTTACACTACAGGTAGCGGATACACAAGCATTACCTGATTCACCTGCCGCACACAGATGTCACACTACAGGTAGCGGATACACAAGTATTACCTGATTTACCTGCCGCACACAGATGTTACACTACAGGTAGCGGATACACAAGCATTACCTGATTCACCTGCCGCACACAGATGTCACACTACAGGTAGCGGATACACAAGTATTACCTGATTCACCTGCTGCACACAGATGTTACACTACAGGTAGCGGATACACAAGCATTACCTGATTCACCTGCCGCACACAGATGTCACACTACAGGTAGCGGATACACAAGTATTACCTGATTTACCTGCCGCACACAGATGTCACACTGCAGGTAGCGGATACACAAGTATTACCTGATTCACCTGCTGCACACAGATGTCACACTACAGGTAGCAGATACACAAGTATTACCTGATTCACCTGCTGCACACAGATGTTACACTACAGGTAGCGGATACACAAGCATTACCTGATTCACCTGCCGCACACAGATGTCACACTACAGGTAGCGGATACACAAGTATTACCTGATTCACCTGCTGAAGTAGAAGATGAAATGTCCAGTCGTACACTCCTGACCCCATGGGGGCGCTCCACAGCATCTGGAGAACAGAATGTCAGGTTACATGGAATGTCCGTCATGGCCGCCCCCTGTCGTCTCACCTGTACGGGACCTGCTTGTGTTCTTGTTATGGGGATTTGGGCCACTACTGGATTACATTATCTGGATAGTGATTTCTATGGCTGAATCAGCAGCGCCCAGGACTGTCCGTCATTATTTTCCGCTATTATTCCCTGGACGCTGGTTACGAAGCATCAAGCACAGGAATCATGGAAGGCGACATGAGAGGACGTACCAGAGGTGACTGTGAGAGGGACCGCCTGACAGCGGACAGCAGGACGTCACGTGACAGCACTATGGGATTACCCCCGTCATGAAGAGAAACCGCAAGAATGATCGCAGCAGCCTGGAGAGAGATTACGACAAAGAGGCCCCATTACAATGGAGAAATGGAAAGAAGTATAATGCGCAGGGTCTGAGATTATAATGATCTGGGATTACACTCTGCTGGAGAATATATTAGGCTGGGTCTGAGATTATAATGATCTGGGATTACACTCTGCTGGAGAATATATTAGGCTGGGTCTGAGATTATAATGATCTGGGATTACACTCTGCTGGAGAATATATTAGGCTGGGTCTGAGATTATAATGATCTGGGATTACACTCTGCTGGAGAATATATTAGGCTGGGTCTGAGATTATAATGATCTGGGATTACACTCTGCTGGAGAATATATTAGGCTGGGTCTGAGATTATAATGATCTGGGATTACACTCTGCTGGAGAATATATTAGGCTGGGTCTGAGATTATAATGATCTGGGATTACACTCTGCTGGAGAATATATTAGGCTGGGTCTGAGATTATAATGATCTGGGATTACACTCTGCTGGAGAATATATTAGGCTGGGTCTGAGATTATAATGATCTGGGATTACACTCTGCTGGAGAGCTCTGCCTTTTACAATCCTTATACATACTAGAAGGGGCTGTATGTGGTGTCCTGTGGACAGATAAAGGGCTTCCTACTGTAGTAGGGAAATGAGGGTGGTGTGAACTCTATAATCCTGGTTGCCGGTTGATCGGAGCGATTGTCCTGCAGTGAATCGGCCAGCGGGGGATGTAAAGTACGATATCCCCTTATACTGTAACTCACCACGAGGGACGGGACGTCACATGTGAGCAGATGACATAGAGACTCTGAAGACCCCAACACCCTGCAAATAAGAGGAGGACAGGTAAGCGGCACACGAGCGAGCTGAACGAGGAGGACAGGTAAGCGGCACACGAGCGAGCTGAACGAGGAGGCTACAGCAAAAAAGCATGAAAAACCAATAAACACAAGTCATCCCATGACGAGCAGACGCCTCAACAACTAGATAAAGAGCCCGCGTCTCATCCTGTAGACGTCTCCATGGTCCGCTCTTCAGGGGTTGGAGGTCTGGGGTCTGGGGTGGCTCCTTCATCCGTCAGAGGACATCACTCGATCTTCACAGATGTTGGGAGTTGTTGCCTCGTGAGAACTTTAGAGGAAGTAGTGGAATGTATTTGCACTTTTACTTGTTGGAGGCTTGACATATATGATATACAGCTATATTACACGGGAGACATGATATACAGCTATATTACACGGGAGACATATATTATATACAGCTATACTACACGGGAGACATATATGATATACAGCTATATTACACGGGAGACATATATGATATACAGCTATACTACACGGGAGACATATATGATATACAGCTATATTACACGGGAGACATATATGATATACAGCTATACTACACGGGAGACATATATGATATACAGCTATACTACACGGGAGACATATATGATATACAGCTATACTACACGGGAGACATATATGATATACAGCTATATTACACGGGAGACATATATTATATACAGCTATACTACACGGGAGACATATATGATATACAGCTATATTACACGGGAGACATATATGATATACAGCTATATTACACGGGAGACATATATGATATACAGCTATACTACACGGGAGACATATATGATATACAGCTATACTACACGGGAGACATATATGATATACAGCTATACTACACGGGAGACATATATGATATACAGCTATATTACACGGGAGACATATATTATATACAGCTATACTACACGGGAGACATATATGATATACAGCTATATTACACGGGAGACATATATGATATACAGCTATACTACACGGGAGACATATATGATATACAGCTATACTACACGGGAGACATATATGATATACAGCTATACTACACGGGAGACATATGATATACAGCTATATTACACGGGAGACATATATAATATACAGCTATACTACACGGGAGACATATATGATATACAGCTATATTACACGGGAGACATATATGTTATACAGCTATACTACACGGGAGACATATATGATATACAGCTATACTACACGGGAGACATATATGATATACAGCTATATTACACGGGAGACATATATGATATACAGCTATATTACACGGGAGACATATATGATATACAGCTATATTACACAGGAGACATATATGATATACAGCTATACTACACGGGAGACATATGATATACAGCTATATTACACGGGAGACATATATGATATACAGCTATACTACACGGGAGACATATATGATATACAGCTATACTACACGGGAGACATATATGATATACAGCTATACTACACGGGAGACATATATGATATACAGCTATATTACACGGGAGACATATATGATATACAGCTATATTACACGGGAGACATATATGTTATACAGCTATACTACACGGGAGACATATATGATATACAGCTATACTACACGGGAGACATATATGATATACAGCTATACTACACGGGAGACATATATGATATACAGCTATACTACACGGGAGACATATGATATACAGCTATATTACACGGGAGACATATGATATACAGCTATATTACACGGGAGACATATGATATACAGCTATATTACACGGGAGACATATATGATATACAGCTATATTACACGGGAGACATATGATATACAGCTATATTACACGGGAGGCATATATGATATACAGCTATACTACACCGGAGACATATATGATATACAGCTATATTACACGGGAGACATATGATATACAGCTATATTACACGGGAGACATATATTATATACAGCTATACTACACGGGAGACATATATGATATACAGCTATACTACACGGGAGACATATATGATATACAGCTATATTACACTGGAGACATATATGATATACAGCTATACTACACGGGAGACATATATGATATACAGCTATACTACACGGGAGACATATATGATATACAGCTATATTACACGGGAGACATATATGATATACAGCTATATTACACGGGAGACATATGATATACAGCTATACTACACGGGAGACATATATGATATACAGCTATATTACACCGGAGACATATATGATATACAGCTATATTACACGGGAGACATATATGATATACAGCTATATTACACGGGAGACATATATGATATACAGCTATATTACACGGGAGACATATATGATATACAGCTATATTACACGGGAGACATATATGATATACAGCTATACTACACGGGAGACATATATGATATACAGCTATATTACACAGGAGACATATGATATACAGCTATATTACACAGGAGACATATATGATATACAGCTATACTACACGGGAGACATATGATATACAGCTATACTACACGGGAGACATATATGATATACAGCTATATTACACGGGAGACATATATGATATACAGCTATATTACACGGGAGACATATATGATATACAGCTATACTACAGGGGAGACATATATGATATACAGCTATACTACACGGGAGACATATATGATATACAGCTATACTACACGGGAGACATATATGATATACAGCTATACTACACGGGAGACATATATGATATACAGCTATACTACACGGGAGACATATATGATATACAGCTATACTACACAGGAGACATATATGATATACAGCTATATTACACGGGAGACATATATGATATACAGCTATATTACACAGGAGACATATATGATATACAGCTATACTACACGGGAGACATATGATATACAGCTATACTACACGGGAGACATATATGATATACAGCTATATTACACGGGAGACATATATGATATACAGCTATATTACACGGGAGACATATATGATATACAGCTATACTACAGGGGAGACATATATGATATACAGCTATATTACACGGGAGACATATATGATATACAGCTATACTACACGGGAGACATATATGATATACAGCTATATTACACGGGAGACATGATATACAGCTATATTACACAGGAGACATATATGATATACAGCTATATTACACGGGAGACATATATGTTATACAGCTATATTACACAGGAGACATATATGATATACAGCTATATTACACGGGAGACATATGATATACAGCTATATTACACGGGAGACATATATGATATACAGCTATACTACACGGGAGACATATATGATATACAGCTATATTACACGGGAGACATATATGATATACAGCTATATTACACGGGAGGCATATATGATATACAGCTATATTACACGGGAGACATATATGATATACAGCTATATTACACAGGAGACATATATGATATACAGCTATACTACACGGGAGACATATATGATATACAGCTATATTACACGGGAGACATGATATACAGCTATATTACACAGGAGACATATATGATATACAGCTATATTACACGGGAGACATATATGTTATACAGCTATATTACACAGGAGACATATATGATATACAGCTATATTACACGGGAGACATATGATATACAGCTATATTACACGGGAGACATATATGATATACAGCTATACTACACGGGAGACATATATGATATACAGCTATATTACACGGGAGACATATATGATATACAGCTATATTACACGGGAGGCATATATGATATACAGCTATATTACACGGGAGACATATATGATATACAGCTATACTACACGGGAAACATATGATAAACAGCTATATTACACAGGAGACATATATGATATACAGCTATACTACACGGGAGACATATATGATATACAGCTATATTACACAGGAGACATATATGATATACAGCTATACTACACGGGAGACATATATGATATACAGCTATATTACACGGGAGACATATATGATATACAGCTATATTACACGGGAGGCATATATGATATACAGCTATACTACACGGGAGACATATGTGATATACAGCTATACTACACAACAGACGGGCCTTGCAGTTACTTTGTGAAGGGATTGTGACTTGGGACAAGAAAAACTTACTCATCCGGGAGGCTCTGCAGACGAAGGGCAAGTAGAGCGATGATTAGAAGAGACAGCTCCGCTGCGTGGACCCGAGAGGCATCCCACAGATGGACCTAGAGGGGGCAGCCGGTGAGGGGGTGGCAGGAATAGATCTTTTGCTGTTTTATATTCTTCTTTCTTACCTCTCCTTCAAAGAATGAGATGATATCCTGCAGCGCAGACTTGTCCTTTGCCAGTCGCTGGCACACTTCCAGGCTGGCGTGGCAGCATGCATATAAAACCTGCCGAAAAGAACAACCTCAACAAAGCAGGAATCAAGGCGAACATCAGATGCAGACAGAGGGTAAACATTACCTTGAGTTGGCTCAGAACGAAGGAGGAGTGTGCTAGTCCAGTGACAAAGCGAGAAAGGGGTGCCCCCGAGTCTGAGAGCAGCTGCTCTGAGACATAAAGCGAGATCTGCAGGAAAATCAGAGGCAACAACACGTATATGTGAAATAAATACCATGCGGGAGTGCGGGGCGACACGAGACCAGGGGCGGCGCGGGGCGGCGCGGGGCGACACGAGACCAGGGGCGGCACGGGGCGACACGAGACCAGGGGCGGCGCGGGGCGACACGAGACCAGGGGCGGCGCGGGGCGACACGAGACCAGGGGCGGCGCGGGGCGACACGAGACCAGGGGCGGGGCGACACGAGACCAGGGGCGGCGCGGGACGACACGAGACCAGGGGCGGCGCGGGACGACACGAGACCAGGGGCGGCGCGGGGTGACACGAGACCAGGGGCAGTGCGGGGCGACACGAGACCAGGGGCTTGGTTAGGGTTAGACAGTCAGACCTATGATTAGCTAGTCAGGCTGCTATTTGTCCTAGCCTTTGGGCTATGTTAGGGCTGGATGGTTCGCTCTTGGCCTCTGGTCTATTAATTATCGGGCCCTTCGTTCTGCTATTGCACTGAAGGAAACATAGAACACGAGTGTAACAAATCCATACAACAAAGTCTTCTCCAATAAGAAACAATATTATCTGATTTCCAACAGAAATGAACTAGAAATGAAGGCGTGTAGTGGGTGCGGACATTGTGCGCTCGCTATAATCCACCTCCCTGGTTACGGATTCAGGTATCGCGTCTATCGATGAGGAGTTTATTAAACGTTGCTTCGGCTTTATTCACTTTTCTTAAATGATACAGTGACGGTTTTGTTTTGGCCTATGATAACCAAAGGTCAAGTGATTCTCAGTGAAGGGAATACAATTTAGCTGTGAGAAAATATTGGCTACATTATTGGCCAGTGGAAGAGATCAGAAAGTGAGTAAACCTTTTCTCGGAGTAGCCGGTGCTCTGCTGATCCAGGGACGTCACATAAAGCAGCCAGGACCCGAGTAAAGAGAAGAGATGAGCAGCCGCCAATGTCCTCTGTATGAACCATGTCAGGAGCTGGGACAGAAGAATGAACCTCAGTACAGACAACGGCTGCATAGGATGGATCTCTGATGAATATTTGGTACTTCCTACAATGCATTTGGTCTGTCATTTAATGGGAAAGGGTCATTAGAAAATGACATTATTTAAAAGGGTTGGTAATATAAACATAGTTTTATGTGATTATCCACCAAAAATGTAGACTGGGACAGAATAAGCAGAGTCATCTCATTATCATTACATGGCGGGCGCCACTCTATTGTACTGCTAGAGGCCTAGATAATGCAGATAAGCAACAATATACATTATACACACGGAGCTACGTACAGAGCCTGATCTATGTCCCTGATCCCTGGAGATGGGGCTGTACTTCATCATTCCTGGAGACTGTGATAATCTAGGACATTTCCCTGTCCATTGACTCCTATCTGCAGCTGCCATAAAGCACACACCCCCCTGCAATGTCTATAAGGAAGTTTGTGTCTCCAATATGGCCGCCCACGGGAATGGTTCTTACATTACAACATTATAAAATAATAGAGCCCCTGTATACAGAGTAGGAGGAAGCCGGCACCAGGATCAGGTTTTCCTTCCCTGGAACGTGATATATCGTGGGTTACCCCTGAAATGATGAACCCCTTTGTGCCCTGACTCTGAACAGTGTGGACTCCTTGACGGTCGGACTTGACTGAATTGAACTAATCCGGTGCCCTATGAATGTTTATTGCAATAAAGCACCACTGAGCAATGTCTTGTGATATCTCCATAGCGATGTATTCCTGGCAAAGAATACCAGGAGCAGATTGCAATAAGAGCAGAATAGGTGGTTATGAAGGGACCTGCCTGCCCACAGGGTCAGACTACAGAACCACAGCTATACTGTCGGGTGGGGAGTTCAGCCAACTGGAGAAAAGGTGTAGAATTAGGCCCCATGCACACGACCTAAACATTGCGGCGCGTAATTACACAAACCATTCACTTCTATTGTCCATGGACACCTTCCCCTTTATTTACGGGAAGGTGTCCGGGCCTTAGAAGTGTACCGTATTTGTTATGGGCGCATGGGCCAAAAATGCAGGCGGCTGTCCATGGCCAGCTGTGCCCGCAATTGCGGCCCATAATTACGGGCGTGGCCGTATGTATGGGGCCTTAACCCCTCTCCTTACTTACCTGACCCAGAGCAGGGACTGATTGTACCACCAACCTCAAAAATCAGGCGCTCAATGACCGTTCCTTTACATTGTGCTGTGGGGTGCGGTACTTAACAGGTGAAAGTAAATGTTTGCATCCTTTCCTCTGACTCTGCACTTGGTCTACACAACCAACTGCACAAATCAGCCCTATATGTGCATCCAAAGAGTCATCTGCTTCAACCTATTATCCAGAGGAAGGCAATACAACCCCATGAGGAAGGAGACAACGTGCACGCAGGCCTGTAATAAATACGGGTAAAACCATCGAGGCCCCTAGTGATGTGAGGAGTTGCCGATAGCAACCACAGTCCGTGGAAACAGGAGCACAATTGGTTGCTATGGGCAATGTCTCCACTTTTCCCTGGCGCTTGTAGTAAATCTGTGCAGTATTGTCTCTTGCGAAGCATTAAGAAGTAATATGGGACAGACATTGTGCAGAGAGTCCGCTAGGATCCAGGCCAGTCCCGCAGCAGCGGAGCTCACCTGAGGGCTGCGATCTCTCTATGATCTTGTCCAGGGCACTGATATACATGGACAGGAGACTCTGGCACAGCTGAGCACAGGCTGCTGGGCGTCCACTGCTGGTACTTTCACTAAGAGAAACCAAACACTGGAAAAGAAAAAGTCAAGATTGAGAGTCGTCACCCCGACAAAGACAGAGCTAAGAAAGCAGCGGAGAGACGTCACCTGTAAGCAACGCTCCAATAAGACGTCTTCTGCCGCGGGTGGACAGCACAGCAGCCTATGCAGCACCTGGAGGAAGTCATCGGTGCACGCCAGCAGCGCCCTACAACAGACAGTCGGGGGCTAGATCAATTGTCAGCCTGATGAGTCTTTGACAAAGGTTGAACTTCACCTGGATGTCTCACCTGGAAGATTCAGGTAGTCGCCAAAAACAGTAATAAGAATTTAGCAGTGCAAAAAGTTCAGTCAGGAAGGAGACGGCCCAGGAGCACTGTATACGGAGAGAGCAACAAGCCATGAACATCACACAGAAAGGAGCGGGTGTGGGCCAGAAACGAGATTATAGTATCACCTTAGTATGCAGAGCTATAGCCAGATCATCACTCCCCTCATCCCGGACAACAAAAGCACACAGCATAATCTCAGAGACAATCACTCCCAACATCCAGGACCAAAATAGTGAGTTTAATGTATGTGATCAACGATTACGTTTTATCCTTTATGTTTTTCTTCATTTAGACTGCGCAATAAACACTCAGAAATAGATTGTAACAATTATTGTGAAATGAGGGTGGCTGTCCGCGGCCAACCGTGCCTGTAGTCACGGACCGTGATTACGGGCGCGGTCATGTGAATGGGGCCTGACCGCCGTGTGCAGCACGGACAGCAGTAGACGCGCTGGGAGTGACTCGGTGCTGGTTGGTGGTCTCCGGTATCTGACGCCTCGCTGACTGCAGAACATCCCACATATACTGGAGGGTGCGTGGGGGGAGGGTCCATAGAGCGAACAAGACGATCAAGGTCCCACAGATGCTCAATTGGGTTCAAGTCTGGTGAATTAGGGGCCAGGGGAGTACTTGTAAGTCTTGGTCGTGCTCTTCCATCCACTGTCGGACATTTCTAGCCATGTGACATGTCGCATTGTCTTGCTGGAAGATTCCATCTGTCCCACGGAAGATAATCAGCGTGTATGGGGGGGGGACGTGATCTGCAATGGTGGATTCATACCCAAATCGCTTCAGAGCCTTCCACATGGATGAGTGGCCCAGAAAATGCCATGGAAAACTTCCCCAGACCATAACTCTGCCGCCACCAGCTTGTATTCTTGCAGCAATGGTTGCAGGGTGTTTGTTCTCGGATGTTTCTCGCCTGACATGACAATGTCCATCCGTTCCATGAAGCAGAAAACATGACTCATTGGAGAAAACAACCCTTTATCAATCATCCATTGGAGAAGACAATCCTTTACCAATCATCCATCGGAGAAGACGACCCTTTACCAATCATCCATCGGAGAAGACGACACTTTACCAATCATCCATCAGAGAAGACGACCCTTTACCAATCATCTATCAGAGAAGACAACACCATCAGAGAAGACATCCCTTTACCAATCATCCATCGGAGAAGACGACCCTTTACCAATCATCCATCGGAGAAGACGACCCTTTACCAATCATCCATCGGAGAAGACGACCCTTTACCAATCATCCATCGGAGAAGACAATCCTTTACCAATCATCCATCGGAGAAGACAATCCTTTACCAATCATCAAACGGAGAAGACGACACTTTACCAATCATCCATCGGAGAAGACGACCCTTTACCAATCATCCATCGGAGAAGACGACCCTTTACCAATCATCTATCAGAGAAGACAAAACGATCGGAGAAGACAACCCTTTACCAATCATCAGGGGTCCAATTCCGATACTGCCGTGCACATTGAGGCCTCTTTTGCTCTGCACCTTGTTACATAGGAGCAGTGACATCCATCTTCTCCGGAGCCCCATATGCAGTAGGTTCGCTGATGTTTTAGGCACACGTCTGGTTGCCCCTGGAGATTTTCACGGTGAGCTGCTCTACTGCAGCGTGTCGTTTGTCTCTCGCGCACTTTCATAGCCGACGTTCACCTCTCACATCAATGGCAGTTTCCACGTCTGTTATTCTCAATGGTGCCATTTGTCCACTCACGATACACTGTCACCACAGCAGCATGCGAACAGTCCACAAACTGTGCCGTGTGAGAAATACCGCCACCCCTGGCCCGAAAGCCAATAATCAGCCCTTATTACAACTCTGATAAATTTCCACTTTTATCCATGACAACGAGTGATATATGAACAGACTATAGCACACCTTATATACCAACCAAGCCCACAACACATCACTTCCACCATGGGCTACACGCTGCTGACGGCAAAAGTAGGAGGTGGTCAGAATAATGGGAATTGACCCTCCAGCAAATGTGGGAGGCATGGCTCCAGATACTGGAGACCACCGACTAGCACCTTATTGAGGGACTCCCAGCCCGTCTAGCTGCTGTCCGTGCTGCACACGGTGGTTACTCAGGATATTAGCTAATGGTCATAATAATGGGACTCGATTCTGTATATAGGAGGTGAGTGTCCTGTATATACAGGTGTAATGTTAGTGCATGGACACGTCACCTATGAGAGAAGATAGAGAGAAACGCAGTACAAGATGCTAGAATTATTAATATTAACCCAAGTGCACGCAGCATTACACACACACACACACACACACACACACATTACTTACACATACAGATTACACACACATTACACAGATTACATACATACACTACTTACACACACACACACACACATTCAGATTACATACATACACACACATTACTTACACACACACACACACACACACACACACACACACACACTACACACGCACACACACCCACCCTAACCCTTCTACCTGGCTGTAACTAGAGATACCCATGGACACCCCATGCTTAATGCTCACCTGACGCACGTTGTTCTCCAGTGATTGATTTATAAGCTGCAGAAGAAAATGAGGAATCTGCAAATCTACACAAAGGTCTGAAAGAAGCTGCGGGTCACATCCAGAGGACAGGAGGTTACATGTGACACGTAGAGCTGGACGCAGACGTGATACAGCTTCCAGCGACACCTGAGCAAAAAAGACACATTAACTGACGGCAGCGGCAGCCCCCATACATATCTGTACAGTACAGTGCCGCCCCCTACATGTCATCATCTTTACAGGACAGCGCCCCCTACATGTCAGCGTCTGCACATGACAGTCCTTAATCAGTGAGGTGCAGACTATGTGCGGTTTGTTGGCAGGTATGTGGTGATTGGGGTCATAGATGGTTTGTCTTCGGAAGATACACTAACCTGGGGGCAGCAGTCTCTCAGTCGTCGATGCACTCTGTTCCGGAAGTTGGGATCCTTGAGGAGGAGGAAAGGAGTGCTAAGGTGAGCAAGTGATGGGTCAGTCGCCTCCAGTAACACCGACCATTCATCATCACTGTCCTATAAGACACAACAACAAGGCAGCCGTGAGCAGCGAACACATGTACGGAGCCAGGACTACCCAACCTATGCCCAGAAAGAGGCGGTCAGGTAAGGAGCGCGTCCCCAAATATCAGCGCACCACAGTCACGCAGCGTGTAGACACATTGCCTAGTAATCGCCTGTATTGTGAGGTAACTATATACTGCTGGCCACTGATGTACGGAGTGTGATCCTGCGCCAGTGTACGGTGCCGCTTTACAGCAGGAGCAGGATGGGTTTCCTGCGGTCTCGGACACTGGTGTGAAGACAGAAGCGCCAATGATAACCCTAAACCCTGCTGTATGTGAGACGAAGGTCACCCCAATGGACGATATTACCCTGTGACTGGGACTCATGTGGATACCTCAGGCGCAGTGGAAACCTGCATAGAAAATGTAAACTGTGATTGTCCTGATGAAGGTCATACCCATCCCCAGAACCGCCTGTTCACCCGAGAGTAGAAAGTCTAAAATATAGAACTGGAAATGTACAATATATTTTTTTACCTTTATTACAATTTACCACTAACAAAAAAATAAAAAACTGGTGGGGGACGGGGAAGAGAATGTGAGCGGAAGTACGTGCTGCGAGGTAACGCAGTCTCCCTTACAGCGGTCCGTGGATGAGCCGTCCTAGTCTCGCTGACTGCCGGCCGTTGATCGCTAGCTTCTGACCGCTCACCTCTTGAGTTGCCATTGGCCGCTAATCGTGAGCCGCTGACTACTGGCCGCTGCCTCTGCTATTCCTGCCACTCCTGATGCTCTGGTAACATATGCTGCCCCCTGTGCTGTCTGGCGTTCTCTTCTGCTGCCATGCCTGTTGCTGGATGTGTTCCCCAGCCTGAGGCGTCGTTTGGTCCCTGCCTGACTCATGCGGCTTTCCTGGCGCAGTTTGTGTGTTTTGGGCGCACTCTGTGTGCCTGATGTGTCGGAGACTGATGTGCCAGGAGGCTGGTTTTTTTTGAGGGCCAATTCTGCTCCATGGACGGCTTTATAGCATTGGCTGCGGTTTTTCTTGCCGTTACAACCGGACCTACGTAACTTGCTCTCCTATGAAGTAAACCCCGCGGTGGCGTTTGCTCTTGAGAAGGTCCCCGGTTATGAGAAGACGGTGTATAAATTCTTTGTGGCATTAGAGATATCACGTACATCAGCTACTCTAGCTGCGCTTGCCTGCAATGAACGCTGCCCGTTTTTTCCCCATTTTTTGGCTGGCCAATGACTACACCGCATTAAAAATTATTATGCAAATGTTATTTTTCGCTGATTTTCCTAAATAGTCGATGCAATGACAGTCAGTATAATCTTCAGCATCAACCGCGGGAGGATAATGAGAAATTTATTGATAAATCTCCGAATGAGAACAGATTTTTTTGTTTCACATTATTATACACAACAGAGATCAGAACGTTTACAGGTTGTAAATATACTAAAATGGTCATTTGTTGAATTTGCAGCATCAAAAGCTCTTTCATTCCAAAAAACACTTACCAGGACAAGTTACATGTTACACAAGACCCTTCTCTGATATCACCTGCACAGGACAAGTTACATGTTACACAGGACCCTTCTCTGATATCACCTGCACAGCACAAGTTACATGTTACACAGGACCCTCCTCTGATATCACCTGCACAGGACAAGTTACATGTTACACAGGACCCTTCTCTGATATCACCTGCACAGGACAAGTTACATGTTACACAGGACCCTTCTCTGATATCACCTGCACAGCACAAGTTACATGTTACACAGGACCCTTCTCTGATATCACCTGCACAGGACAAGTTACATGTTACACAGGACCCTTCTCTGATATCACCTGCACAGCACAAGTTACATGTTACACAGGACCCTTCTCTGATATCACCTGCACAGCACAAGTTACATGTTACACAGGACCCTCCTCTGATATCACCTGCACAGGACAAGTTACATGTTACACAGGACCCTTCTCTGATATCACCTGCACAGCACAAGTTACATGTTACACAGGACCCTTCTCTGATATCACCTGCACAGGACAAGTTACATGTTACACAGGACCCTTCTCTGATATCACCTGCACAGCACAAGTTACATGTTACACAGGACCCTTCTCTGATATCACCTGCACAGCACAAGTTACATGTTACACAGGACCCTTCTCTGATATCACCTGCACAGGACAAGTTACATGTTACACAGGACCCTTCTCTGATATCACCGGCACAGCACAAGTTACATGTTACACAGGACCCTCCTCTGATATCACCTGCACAGGACAAGTTACATGTTACACAGGACCCTCCTCTGATATCACCTGCACAGGACAAGTTACATGTTACACAGGACCCTTCTCTGATATCACCTGCACAGCACAAGTTACATGTTACACAGGACCCTTCTCTGATATCACCTGCACAGGACAAGTTACATGTTACACAGGACCCTTCTCTGATATCACCTGCACAGCACAAGTTACATGTTACACAGGACCCTTCTCTGATATCACCTGCACAGGACAAGTTACATGTTACACAGGACCCTTCTCTGATATCACCTGCAGAGGACAAGTTACATGTTACACAGGACCCTTCTCTGATATCACCTGCAGAGGACAAGTTACATGTTACACAGGACCCTTCTCTGATATCACCTGCACAGCACAAGTTACATGTTACACAGGACCCTTCTCTGATATCACCTGCACAGGACAAGTTACATGTTACACAGGACCCTCCTCTGATATCACCTGCACAGCACAAGTTACATGTTACACAGGACCCTTCTCTGATATCACCGGCACAGCACAAGTTACAAGTTACACAGGACCCTCCTCTGATATCACCTGCACAGGACAAGTTACATGTTACACAGGACCCTTCTCTGATATCACCTGCACAGCACAAGTTACATGTTACACAGGACCCTTCTCTGATATCACCTGCACAGCACAAGTTACATGTTACACAGAACCCTTCTCTGATATCACCTGCACAGGACAAGTTACATGTTACACAGGACCCTTCTCTGATATCACCTGCACAGCACAAGTTACATGTTACACAGGACCCTTCTCTGATATCACCTGCACAGCACAAGTTACATGTTACACAGGACCCTTCTCTGATATCACCTGCACTGCACAAGTTACATGTTACACAGGACCCTTCTCTGATATCACCTGCACAGCACAAGTTACATGTTACACAGGACCCTTCTCTGATATCACCTGCACAGCACAAGTTACATGTTACACAGGACCCTCCTCTGATATCACCTGCACAGGACAAGTTACATGTTACACAGGACCCTCCTCTGATATCACCTGCACAGCACAAGTTACATGTTACACAGGACCCTCCTCTGATATCACCTGCACAGGACAAGTTACATGTTACACAGGACCCTTCTCTGATATCACCTGCACAGGACAAGTTACATGTTACACAGGACCCTCCTCTGATATCACCTGCACAGGACAAGTTACATGTTACACAGGACCCTCCTCTGATATCACCTGCACAGGACAAGTTACATGTTACACAGGACCCTCCTCTGATATCACCTGCACAGCACAAGTTACATGTTACACAGGACCCTTCTCTGATATCACCTGCACAGGACAAGTTACATGTTACACAGGACCCTCCTCTGATATCACCTGCACAGGACAAGTTACATGTTACACAGGACCCTTCTCTGATATCACCTGCACAGCACAAGTTACATGTTACACAGGACCCTTCTCTGATATCACCTGCACAGGACAAGTTACATGTTACACAGGACCCTTCTCTGATATCACCTGCACAGGACAAGTTACATGTTACACAGGACCCTCCTCTGATATCACCTGCACAGCACAAGTTACATGTTACACAGGACCCTTCTCTGATATCACCTGCACAGCACAAGTTACATGTTACACAGGACCCTTCTCTGATATCACCTGCACAGGACAAGTTACATGTTACACAGGACCCTCCTCTGATATCACCTGCACAGCACAAGTTACATGTTACACAGGACCCTTCTCTGATATCACCTGCACAGCACAAGTTACATGTTACACAGGACCCTTCTCTGATATCACCTGCACAGGACAAGTTACATGTTACACAGGACCCTCCTCTGATATCACCTGCACAGCACAGGTTACATGTTACACAGGACCCTTCTCTGATATCACCTGCACAGCACAAGTTACATGTTACACAGGACCCTTCTCTGATATCACCTGCACAGCACAAGTTACATGTTACACAGGACCCTTCTCTGATATCACCTGCACAGCACAAGTTACATGTTACACAGGACCCTCCTCTGATATCACCTGCACAGCACAAGTTACATGTTACACAGGACCCTTCTCTGATATCACCTGCACAGCACAAGTTACATGTTACACAGGACCCTTCTCTGATATCACCTGCACAGGACAAGTTACATGTTACACAGGACCCTCCTCTGATATCACCTGCACAGCACAGGTTACATGTTACACAGGACCCTTCTCTGATATCACCTGCACAGCACAAGTTACATGTTACACAGGACCCTCCTCTGATATCACCTGCACAGCACAAGTTACATGTTACACAGGACCCTCCTCTGATATCACCTGCACAGCACAAGTTACATGTTACACAGGACCCTCCTCTGATATCACCTGCACAGGACAAGTTACATGTTACACAGGACCCTCCTCTGATATCACCTGCACAGCACAAGTTACATGTTACACAGGACCCTCCTCTGATATCACCTGCACAGCACAAGTTACATGTTACACAGGACCCTCCTCTGATATCACCTGCACAGCACAAGTTACATGTTACACAGGACCCTTCTCTGATATCACCTGCACAGCACAAGTTACATGTTACACAGGACCCTTCTCTGATATCACCTGCACAGGACAAGTTACATGTTACACAGGACCCTCCTCTGATATCACCTGCACAGCACAAGTTACATGTTACACAGGACCCTCCTCTGATATCACCCGCACAGGACAAGTTACATGTTACACAGGACCCTTCTCTGATATCACCCGCACAGGACAAGTTACATGTTACACAGGACCCTCCTCTGATATCACCTGCACAGCACAAGTTACATGTTACACAGGACCCTCCTCTGATATCACCTGCACAGGACAAGTTACATGTTACACAGGACCCTTCTCTGATATCACCTGCACAGCACAAGTTACATGTTACACAGGACCCTTCTCTGATATCACCTGCACAGCACAAGTTACATGTTACACAGGACCCTTCTCTGATATCACCTGCACAGCACAAGTTACATGTTACACAGGACCCTTCTCTGATATCACCTGCACAGCACAAGTTACATGTTACACAGGACCCTCCTCTGATATCACCTGCACAGGACAAGTTACATGTTATACAGGACCCTTCTCTGATATCACCTGCACAGGACAAGTTACATGTTACACAGGACCCTCCTCTGATATCACCTGCACAGCACAAGTTACATGTTACACAGGACCCTCCTCTGATATCACCTGCACAGCACAAGTTACATGTTACACAGGACCCTTCTCTGATATCACCTGCACAGGACAAGTTACATGTTACACAGGACCCTTCTCTGATATCACCTGCACAGCACAAGTTACATGTTACACAGGACCCTCCTCTGATATCACCTGCACAGGACAAGTTACATGTTACACAGGACCCTCCTCTGATATCACCTGCACAGCACAAGTTACATGTTACACAGGACCCTCCTCTGATATCACCTGCACAGCACAAGTTACATGTTACACAGGACCCTTCTCTGATATCACCTGCACAGCACAAGTTACATGTTACACAGGACCCTCCTCTGATATCACCTGCACAGGACAAGTTACATAGGACCCCTTCTCTGATATCACCTGCACAGCACAAGTTACATGTTACACAGGACCCTTCTCTGATATCACCTGCACAGGACAAGTTACATGTTACACAGGACCCTCCTCTGATATCACCTGCACAGCACAAGTTACATGTTACACAGGACCCTTCTCTGATATCACCTGCACAGCACAAGTTACATGTTACACAGGACCCTTCTCTGATATCACCTGCACAGCACAAGTTACATGTTACACAGGACCCTTCTCTGATATCACCTGCACAGCACAAGTTACATGTCACACAGGACCCTCCTCTGATATCACCTGCACAGGACAAGTTACATGTTACACAGGACCCTTCTCTGATATCACCTGCACAGCACAAGTTACATGTTACACAGGACCCTTCTCTGATATCACCTGCACAGGACAAGTTACATGTTACACAGGACCCTCCTCTGATATCACCTGCACAGCACAAGTTACATGTCACACAGGACCCTCCTCTGATATCACCTGCACAGCACAAGTTACATGTTACACAGGACCCTCCTCTGATATCACCTGCACAGCACAAGTTACATGTTACACAGGACCCTCCTCTGATATCACCTGCACAGGACAAGTTACATGTTACACAGGACCCTCCTCTGATATCACCTGCACAGGACAAGTTACATGTTACACAGGACCCTCCTCTGATATCACCTGCACAGCACAAGTTACATGTTACACAGGACACTTCTCTGATATCACCTGCGCAGCACAAGTTACATGTCACACAGGACACTTCTCTGATATCACCTGCGCAGCACAAGTTACATGTCACACAGGACCCTTCTCTGATATCACCTGCACAGGACAAGTTACATGTCACACAGGACCCTCCTCTGATATCACCTGCACAGCACAAGTTACATGTCACACAGGACCCTCCTCTGATATCACCTGCACAGCACAAGTTACATGTTACACAGGACCCTCCTCTGATATCACCTGCACAGCACAAGTTACATGTTACACAGGACCCTTCTCTGATATCACCTGCACAGGACAAGTTACATGTTACACAGGACCCTCCTCTGATATCACCTGCACAGGACAAGTTACATGTTACACAGGACCCTCCTCTGATATCACCTGCACAGCACAAGTTACATGTTACACAGGACACTTCTCTGATATCACCTGCGCAGCACAAGTTACATGTCACACAGGACCCTTCTCTGATATCACCTGCACAGCACAAGTTACATGTTACACAGGACCCTCCTCTGATATCACCTGCACAGCACAAGTTACAGGTCACACAGGACCCTCCTCTGATATCACCTGCACAGGACAAGTTACATGTTACACAGGACCCTTCTCTGATATCACCTGCACAGGACAAGTTACATGTTACACAGGACCCTCCTCTGATATCACCTGCACAGGACAAGTTACATGTTACACAGGACCCTTCTCTGATATCACCTGCACAGGACAAGTTACATGTCACACAGGACCCTTCTCTGATATCACCTGCACAGGACAAGTTACATGTTACACAGGACCCTTCTCTGATATCACCTGCACAGGACAAGTTACATGTTACACAGGACCCTCCTCTGATATCACCTGCACAGGACAAGTTACATGTTACACAGGACCCTTCTCTGATATCACCTGCACAGCACAAGTTACATGTTACACAGGACCCTTCTCTGATATCACCTGCACAGCACAAGTTACATGTTACACAGGACCCTTCTCTGATATCACCTGCACAGGACAAGTTACATAGGACCCTTCTCTGATATCACCCGCACAGCACAAGTTACATGTTACACAGGACCCTCCTCTGATATCACCTGCACAGGACAAGTTACATGTTACACAGGACCCTCCTCTGATATCACCTGCACAGCACAAGTTACATGTTACACAGGACCCTTCTCTGATATCACCTGCACAGCACAAGTTACATGTTACACAGGACCCTTCTCTGATATCACCTGCACAGCACAAGTTACATGTTACACAGGACCCTTCTCTGATATCACCTGCACAGAACAAGTTACATGTTACACAGGACCCTCCTCTGATATCACCTGCACAGCACAAGTTACATGTTACACAGGACCCTTCTCTGATATCACCTGCACAGGACAAGTTACATGTTACACAGGACCCTCCTCTGATATCACCTGCACAGGACAAGTTACATGTTACACAGGACCCTCCTCTGATATCACCTGCACAGGACAAGTTACATGTTACACAGGACCCTTCTCTGATATCACCTGCACAGCACAAGTTACATGTTACACAGGACCCTCCTCTGATATCACCTGCACAGCACAAGTTACATGTTACACAGGACCCTCCTCTGATATCACCTGCACAGCACAAGTTACATGTTACACAGGACCCTTCTCTGATATCACCTGCACAGGACAAGTTACATGTTACACAGGACCTTCTCTGATATCACCTGCACAGGACAAGTTACATGTTACACAGGACCCTCCTCTGATATCACCTGCACAGGACAAGTTACATGTTACACAGGACCCTCCTCTGATATCACCTGCACAGCACAAGTTACATGTTACACAGGACCCTTCTCTGATATCACCGGCACAGGACAAGTTACATGTTACACAGGACCCTCCTCTGATATCACCTGCACAGGACAAGTTACATGTTACACAGGACCCTCCTCTGATATCACCTGCACAGGACAAGTTACATGTTACACAGGACCCTTCTCTGATATCACCTGCACAGCACAAGTTACATGTTACACAGGACCCTCCTCTGATATCACCTGCACAGCACAAGTTACATGTTACACAGGACCCTCCTCTGATATCACCTGCACAGCACAAGTTACATGTTACACAGGAGCCTCCTCTGATATCACCTGCACAGCACAAGTTACATGTTACACAGGACCCTCCTCTGATATCACCTGCACAGGACAAGTTACATGTTACACAGGACCCTCCTCTGATATCACCTGCACAGGACGAGTTACATGTTACACAGGACCCTTCTCTGATATCACCTGCACAGGACAAGTTACATGTTACACAGGACCCTTCTCTGATATCACCGGCACAGGACAAGTTACATGTTACACAGGACCCTCCTCTGATATCACCTGCACAGCACAAGTTACATGTTACACAGGACCCTTCTCTGATATCACCTGCACAGGACATGTTACATGTTACACAGGACCCTTCTCTGATATCACCTGCACAGCACAAGTTACATGTTACACAGGACCCTTCTCTGATATCACCGGCACAGGACAAGTTACATGTTACACAGGACCCTCCTCTGATATCACCTGCACAGCACAAGTTACATGTTACACAGGACCCTTCTCTGATATCACCTGCACAGCACAAGTTACATGTTACACAGGACCCTTCTCTGATATCACCTGCACAGGACAAGTTACATGTCACACAGGACCCTTCTCTGATATCACCTGCACAGGACAAGTTACATGTTACACAGGACCCTTCTCTGATATCACCTGCACAGGACAAGTTACATGTTACACAGGACCCTCCTCTGATATCACCTGCACAGGACAAGTTACATGTTACACAGGACCCTTCTCTGATATCACCTGCACAGCACAAGTTACATGTTACACAGGATCCTTCTCTGATATCACCTGCACAGCACAAGTTACATGTTACACAGGACCCTTCTCTGATATCACCTGCACAGGACAAGTTACATAGGACCCTTCTCTGATATCACCTGCACAGCACAAGTTACATGTTACACAGGACCCTCCTCTGATATCACCCGCACAGCACAAGTTACATGTTACACAGGACCCTCCTCTGATATCACCTGCACAGGACAAGTTACATGTTACACAGGACCCTCCTCTGATATCACCTGCACAGCACAAGTTACATGTTACACAGGACCCTTCTCTGATATCACCTGCACAGCACAAGTTACATGTTACACAGGACCCTTCTCTGATATCACCTGCACAGCACAAGTTACATGTTACACAGGACCCCTTCTCTGATATCACCTGCACAGCACAAGTTACATGTTACACAGGACCCTTCTCTGATATCACCTGCACAGGACAAGTTACATGTTACACAGGACCCTCCTCTGATATCACCTGCACAGCACAAGTTACATGTTACACAGGACCCTCCTCTGATATCACCTGCACAGCACAAGTTACATGTTACACAGGACCCTTCTCTGATATTACCTGCACAGAACAAGTTACATGTTACACAGGACCCTCCTCTGATATCACCTGCACAGCACAAGTTACATGTTACACAGGACCCTTCTCTGATATCACCTGCACAGGACAAGTTACATGTTACACAGGACCCTCCTCTGATATCACCTGCACAGGACAAGTTACATGTTACACAGGACCCTTCTCTGATATCACCTGCACAGCACAAGTTACATGTTACACAGGACCCTCCTCTGATATCACCTGCACAGCACAAGTTACATGTTACACAGGACCCTCCTCTGATATCACCTGCACAGCACAAGTTACATGTTACACAGGACCCTTCTCTGATATCACCTGCACAGGACAAGTTACATGTTACACAGGACCTTCTCTGATATCACCTGCACAGGACAAGTTACATGTTACACAGGACCCTCCTCTGATATCACCTGCACAGGACAAGTTACATGTTACACAGGACCCTCCTCTGATATCACCTGCACAGGACAAGTTACATGTTACACAGGACCCTTCTCTGATATCACCTGCACAGCACAAGTTACATGTTACACAGGACCCTCCTCTGATATCACCTGCACAGCACAAGTTACATGTTACACAGGACCCTCCTCTGATATCACCTGCACAGCACAAGTTACATGTTACACAGGAGCCTCCTCTGATATCACCTGCACAGCACAAGTTACATGTTACACAGGACCCTCCTCTGATATCACCTGCACAGGACAAGTTACATGTTACACAGGACCCTCCTCTGATATCACCTGCACAGGACGAGTTACATGTTACACAGGACCCTCCTCTGATATCACCTGCACAGCACAAGTTACATGTTACACAGGACCCTCCTCTGATATCACCTGCACAGCACAAGTTACATGTTACACAGGACCCTCCTCTGATATCACCTGCACAGGACAAGTTACATGTTACACAGGACCCTTCTCTGATATCACCTGCACAGGACAAGTTACATAGGACCCCTTCTCTGATATCACCTGCACAGGACAAGTTACATGTTACACAGGACCCTTCTCTGATATCACCTGCACAGCACAAGTTACATGTTACACAGGACCCTCCTCTGATATCACCTGCACAGCACAAGTTACATGTTACACAGGACCCTTCTCTGATATCACCTGCACTGCACAAGTTACATGTTACACAGGACCCTCCTCTGATATCACCTGCACAGCACAAGTTACATGTTACACAGGACCCTTCTCTGATATCACCTGCACAGCACAAGTTACATGTTACACAGGACCCTCCTCTGATATCACCTGCACAGGACAAGTTACATGTTACACAGGACCCTCCTCTGATATCACCTGCACAGCACAAGTTACATGTTACACAGGACCCTCCTCTGATATCACCTGCACAGCACAAGTTACATGTTACACAGGACCCTCCTCTGATATCACCTGCACAGGACAAGTTACATAGGACCCCTTCTCTGATATCACCTGCACAGGACAAGTTACAGGTTACATAGGACCCTTCTCTGATATCACCTGCACAGGACAAGTTACATGTTACACAGGACCCTTCTCTGATATCACCTGCACAGGACTAGTTACATAGGACCCTTCTCTGATATCACCTGCACAGGACAAGTTACATGTTACACAGGACCCTTTTCTGATATCACCTGCACAGGACAAGTTACATGTTACACAGGACCCTCCTCTGATATCACCTGCACAGCACAAGTTACATGTTACACAGGACCCTCCTCTGATATCACCTGCACAGGACAAGTTACATGTTACACAGGACCCTTCTCTGATATCACCTGCACAGCACAAGTTACATGTTACACAGGACCCTTCTCTGATATCACCTGCACAGGACAAGTTACATAGGACCCCTTCTCTGATATCACCTGCACAGGACAAGTTACATGTTACACAGGACCCTTCTCTGATATCACCTGCACAGCACAAGTTACATGTTACACAGGACCCTCCTCTGATATCACCTGCACAGCACAAGTTACATGTTACACAGGACCCTTCTCTGATATCACCTGCACTGCACAAGTTACATGTTACACAGGACCCTCCTCTGATATCACCTGCACAGCACAAGTTACATGTTACACAGGACCCTTCTCTGATATCACCTGCACAGCACAAGTTACATGTTACACAGGACCCTCCTCTGATATCACCTGCACAGGACAAGTTACATGTTACACAGGACCCTCCTCTGATATCACCTGCACAGCACAAGTTACATGTTACACAGGACCCTCCTCTGATATCACCTGCACAGCACAAGTTACATGTTACACAGGACCCTCCTCTGATATCACCTGCACAGGACAAGTTACATAGGACCCCTTCTCTGATATCACCTGCACAGGACAAGTTACAGGTTACATAGGACCCTTCTCTGATATCACCTGCACAGGACAAGTTACATGTTACACAGGACCCTTCTCTGATATCACCTGCACAGGACTAGTTACATAGGACCCTTCTCTGATATCACCTGCACAGGACAAGTTACATGTTACACAGGACCCTTTTCTGATATCACCTGCACAGGACAAGTTACATGTTACACAGGACCCTCCTCTGATATCACCTGCACAGCACAAGTTACATGTTACACAGGACCCTCCTCTGATATCACCTGCACAGGACAAGTTACATGTTACACAGGACCCTTCTCTGATATCACCTGCACAGCACAAGTTACATGTTACACAGGACCCTTCTCTGATATCACCTGCACAGCACAAGTTACATGTTACACAGGACCCTTCTCTGATATCACCTGCACAGGACAAGTTACATGTTACACAGGACCCTTCTCTGATATCACCTGCACAGGACAAGTTACATGTTACACAGGATCCTTCTCTGATATCACCTGCACAGCACAAGTTACATGTTACACAGGACCCTCCTCTGATATCACCTGCACAGCACAAGTTACATGTTACACAGGACCCTTCTCTGATATCACCTGCACAGGACAAGTTACATGTTACACAGGACCCTCCTCTGATATCACCTGCACAGCACAAGTTACATGTTACACAGGACCCTTCTCTGATATCACCTGCACAGGACATGTTACATGTTACACAGGACCCTTCTCTGATATCACCTGCACAGCACAAGTTACATGTTACACAGGACCCTTCTCTGATATCACCGGCACAGGACAAGTTACATGTTACACAGGACCCTCCTCTGATATCACCTGCACAGCACAAGTTACATGTTACACAGGACCCTTCTCTGATATCACCTGCACAGGACATGTTACATGTTACACAGGACCCTTCTCTGATATCACCTGCACAGGACATGTTACATGTTACACAGGACCCTTCTCTGATATCACCTGCACAGCACAAGTTACATGTTACACAGGACCCTTCTCTGATATCACCTGCACAGCACAAGTTACATGTTACACAGGACCCTTCTCTGATATCACCTGCACAGGACAAGTTACATGTTACACAGGACCCTCCTCTGATATCACCTGCACAGGACAAGTTACATGTTACACAGGACCCTCCTCTGATATCACCTGCACAGGACAAGTTACATGTTACACAGGACCATTCTCTGATATCACCTGCACAGGACAAGTTACATGTTACACAGGACCCTTCTCTGATATCACCTGCACAGCACAAGTTACATGTTACACAGGACCCTTCTCTGATATCACCTGCACAGCACAAGTTACATGTTACACAGGACCCTCCTCTGATATCACCTGCACAGGACAAGTTACATGTTACACAGGACCCTCCTCTGATATCACCTGCACAGGACAAGTTACATGTTACACAGGACCCTTCTCTGATATCACCTGCACAGCACAAGTTACATGTTACACAGGACCCTTCTCTGATATCACCTGCACAGGACAAGTTACATGTTACACAGGACCCTCCTCTGATATCACCTGCACAGCACAAGTTACATGTTACACAGGACCCTTCTCTGATATCACCTGCACAGCACAAGTTACATGTTACACAGGACCCTCCTCTGATATCACCTGCACAGGACAAGTTACATGTTACACAGGACCCTCCTCTGATATCACCTGCACAGCACAAGTTACATGTTACACAGGACCCTCCTCTGATATCACCTGCACAGCACAAGTTACATGTTACACAGGACCCTCCTCTGATATCACCTGCACAGGACAAGTTACATGTTACACAGGACCCTTCTCTGATATCACCTGCACAGCACAAGTTACATGTTACACAGGACCTTCCTCTGATATCACCTGCACAGCACAAGTTACATGTTACACAGGACCCTCCTCTGATATCACCTGCACAGCACAAGTTACATGTTACACAGGACCCTCCTCTGATATCACCTGCACAGGACAAGTTACACAGGACCCTTCTCTGATATCACCTGCACAGCACAAGTTACATGTTACACAGGACCCTTCTCTGATATCACCTGCACAGGACAAGTTACATGTTACACAGGACCCTTCTCTGATATCACCTGCACAGGACAAGTTACATGTTACACAGGACCCTCCTCTGATATCACCTGCACAGCACAAGTTACATGTTACACAGGACCCTTCTCTGATATCACCGGCACAGCACAAGTTACATGTTACACAGGACCCTCCTCTGATATCACCTGCACAGGACAAGTTACATGTTACACAGGACCCTTCTCTGATATCACCTGCACAGGACAAGTTACATGTTACACAGGACCCTCCTCTGATATCACCTGCACAGGACAAGTTACATGTTACACAGGACCCTTCTCTGATATCACCTGCACAGGACAAGTTACATGTTACACAGGACCCTCCTCTGATATCACCTGCACAGCACAAGTTACATGTTACACAGGACCCTTCTCTGATATCACCTGCACAGCACAAGTTACATGTTACACAGGACCCTCCTCTGATATCACCTGCACAGGACAAGTTACATGTTACACAGGACCCTTCTCTGATATCACCTGCACAGCACAAGTTACATGTTACACAGGACCCTCCTCTGATATCACCTGCACAGCACAAGTTACATGTTACACAGGACCCTTCTCTGATATCACCTGCACAGGACAAGTTACATGTTACACAGGACCCTTCTCTGATATCACCTGCACAGCACAAGTTACATGTTACACAGGACCCTTCTCTGATATCACCTGCACAGGACAAGTTACATGTTACACAGGACCCTCCTCTGATATCACCTGCACAGCACAAGTTACATGTTACACAGGACCCTTCTCTGATATCACCTGCACAGCACAAGTTACATGTTACACAGGACCCTTCTGATATCACCTGCACAGCACAAGTTACATGTTACACAGGACCCTCCTCTGATATCACCTGCACAGCACAAGTTACATGTTACACAGGACCCTTCTCTGATATCACCTGCACAGGACAAGTTACATGTTACACAGGACCCTTCTCTGATATCACCTGCAGAGGACAAGTTACATGTTACATAGGACCCTCCTCTGATATCACCTGCACAGCACAAGTTACATGTTACACAGGACCCTCCTCTGATATCACCTGCACAGGACAAGTTACATGTTACACAGGACCCTTCTCTGATATCACCTGCAGAGGACAAGTTACATGTTACACAGGACCCTTCTCTGATATCACCTGCACAGCACAAGTTACATGTTACACAGGACCCTCCTCTGATATCACCTGCACAGCACAAGTTACATGTTACACAGGACCCTCCTCTGATATCACCTGCACAGCACAAGTTACATGTTACACAGGACCCTCCTCTGATATCACCTGCACAGGACAAGTTACACAGGACCCTTCTCTGATATCACCTGCACAGCACAAGTTACATGTTACACAGGACCCTCCTCTGATATCACCTGCACAGCACAAGTTACATGTTACACAGGACCCTCCTCTGATATCACCTGCACAGGACAAGTTACATGTTACACAGGACCCTTCTCTGATATCACCTGCACAGGACAAGTTACATGTTACACAGGACCCTCCTCTGATATCACCTGCACAGCACAAGTTACATGTTACACAGGACCCTCCTCTGATATCACCTGCACAGGACAAGTTACATGTTACACAGGACCCTTCTCTGATATCACCTGCACAGGACAAGTTACATAGGACCCCTTCTCTGATATCACCTGCACAGGACAAGTTACATGTTACACAGGACCCTTCTCTGATATCACCTGCACAGCACAAGTTACATGTTACACAGGACCCTCCTCTGATATCACCTGCACAGCACAAGTTACATGTTACACAGGACCCTTCTCTGATATCACCTGCACAGCACAAGTTACATGTTACACAGGACCCTCCTCTGATATCACCTGCACAGGACAAGTTACATGTTACACAGGACCCTCCTCTGATATCACCTGCACAGCACAAGTTACATGTTACACAGGACCCTCCTCTGATATCACCTGCACAGCACAAGTTACATGTTACACAGGACCCTCCTCTGATATCACCTGCACAGGACAAGTTACATAGGACCCCTTCTCTGATATCACCTGCACAGGACAAGTTACAGGTTACATAGGACCCTTCTCTGATATCACCTGCACAGGACAAGTTACATGTTACACAGGACCCTTCTCTGATATCACCTGCACAGGACTAGTTACATAGGACCCTTCTCTGATATCACCTGCACAGGACAAGTTACATGTTACACAGGACCCTTTTCTGATATCACCTGCACAGGACAAGTTACATGTTACACAGGACCCTCCTCTGATATCACCTGCACAGCACAAGTTACATGTTACACAGGACCCTCCTCTGATATCACCTGCACAGGACAAGTTACATGTTACACAGGACCCTTCTCTGATATCACCTGCACAGCACAAGTTACATGTTACACAGGACCCTTCTCTGATATCACCTGCACAGCACAAGTTACATGTTACACAGGACCCTTCTCTGATATCACCTGCACAGGACAAGTTACATGTTACACAGGACCCTCCTCTGATATCACCTGCACAGCACAAGTTACATGTTACACAGGACCCTTCTCTGATATCACCTGCACAGCACAAGTTACATGTTACACAGGACCCTTCTCTGATATCACCTGCACAGCACAAGTTACATGTTACACAGGACCCTTCTCTGATATCACCTGCACAGCACAAGTTACATGTTACACAGGACCCTCCTCTGATATCACCTGCACAGCACAAGTTACATGTTACACAGGACCCTTCTCTGATATCACCTGCACAGGACAAGTTACATGTTACACAGGACCCTCCTCTGATATCACCGGCACAGCACAAGTTACATGTTACACAGGACCCTCCTCTGATATCACCTGCACAGCACAAGTTACATGTTACACAGGACCCTTCTCTGATATCACCTGCACAGGACAAGTTACATGTTACACAGGACCCTCCTCTGATATCACCTGCACAGCACAAGTTACATGTTACACAGGACCCTCCTCTGATATCACCTGCACAGCACAAGTTACATGTTACACAGGACCCTTCTCTGATATCACCTGCACAGCACAAGTTACATGTTACACAGGACCCTCCTCTGATATCACCTGCACAGCACAAGTTACATGTTACACAGGACCCTTCTCTGATATCACCTGCACAGCACAAGTTACATGTTACACAGGACCCTCCTCTGATATCACCTGCACAGCACAAGTTACATGTTACACAGGACCCTCCTCTGATATCACCTGCACAGGACAAGTTACAGGTTACACAGGACCCTTCTCTGATATCACCTGCACAGGACAAGTTACATGTTACACAGGACCCTTCTCTGATATCACCTGCACAGCACAAGTTACATGTTACACAGGACCCTCCTCTGATATCACCTGCACAGCACAAGTTACATGTTACACAGGACCCTTCTCTGATATCACCTGCACAGCACAAGTTACATGTTACACAGGACCCTCCTCTGATATCACCTGCACAGCACAAGTTACATGTTACACAGGACCCTCCTCTGATATCACCTGCACAGGACAAGTTACAGGTTACACAGGACCCTTCTCTGATATCACCTGCACAGCACAAGTTACATGTTACACAGGACCCTTCTCTGATATCACCTGCACAGGACAAGTTACATGTTACACAGGACCCTTCTCTGATATCACCTGCACAGCACAAGTTACATGTTACACAGGACCCTTCTCTGATATCACCTGCACAGGACAAGTTACATGTTACACAGGACCCTTCTCTGATATCACCTGCACAGCACAAGTTACATGTTACACAGGACCCTTCTCTGATATCACCTGCACAGGACAAGTTACATGTTACACAGGACCCTCCTCTGATATCACCTGCACAGGACAAGTTACATGTTACACAGGACCCTCCTCTGATATCACCTGCACAGGACAAGTTACATGTTACACAGGACCATTCTCTGATATCACCTGCACAGGACAAGTTACATGTTACACAGGACCCTTCTCTGATATCACCTGCACAGCACAAGTTACATGTTACACAGGACCCTTCTCTGATATCACCTGCACAGCACAAGTTACATGTTACACAGGACCCTCCTCTGATATCACCTGCACAGGACAAGTTACATGTTACACAGGACCCTCCTCTGATATCACCTGCACAGCACAAGTTACATGTTACACAGGACCCTTCTCTGATATCACCTGCACAGCACAAGTTACATGTTACACAGGACCCTTCTCTGATATCACCTGCACAGCACAAGTTACATGTTACACAGGACCCTTCTCTGATATCACCTGCACAGGACAAGTTACATGTTACACAGGACCCTCCTCTGATATCACCTGCACAGCACAAGTTACATGTTACACAGGACCCTTCTCTGATATCACCTGCACAGCACAAGTTACATGTTACACAGGACCCTCCTCTGATATCACCTGCACAGGACAAGTTACATGTTACACAGGACCCTCCTCTGATATCACCTGCACAGCACAAGTTACATGTTACACAGGACCCTCCTCTGATATCACCTGCACAGCACAAGTTACATGTTACACAGGACCCTCCTCTGATATCACCTGCACAGGACAAGTTACATGTTACACAGGACCCTTCTCTGATATCACCTGCACAGCACAAGTTACATGTTACACAGGACCTTCCTCTGATATCACCTGCACAGCACAAGTTACATGTTACACAGGACCCTCCTCTGATATCACCTGCACAGCACAAGTTACATGTTACACAGGACCCTCCTCTGATATCACCTGCACAGGACAAGTTACACAGGACCCTTCTCTGATATCACCTGCACAGCACAAGTTACATGTTACACAGGACCCTTCTCTGATATCACCTGCACAGGACAAGTTACATGTTACACAGGACCCTTCTCTGATATCACCTGCACAGGACAAGTTACATGTTACACAGGACCCTTCTCTGATATCACCTGCACAGGACAAGTTACATGTTACACAGGACCCTCCTCTGATATCACCTGCACAGCACAAGTTACATGTTACACAGGACCCTTCTCTGATATCACCGGCACAGCACAAGTTACATGTTACACAGGACCCTCCTCTGATATCACCTGCACAGCACAAGTTACATGTTACACAGGACCCTCCTCTGATATCACCTGCACAGGACAAGTTACATGTTACACAGGACCCTTCTCTGATATCACCTGCACAGGACAAGTTACATGTTACACAGGACCCTCCTCTGATATCACCTGCACAGGACAAGTTACATGTTACACAGGACCCTTCTATGATATCACCTGCACAGGACAAGTTACATGTTACACAGGACCCTCCTCTGATATCACCTGCACAGCACAAGTTACATGTTACACAGGACCCTCCTCTGATATCACCTGCACAGCACAAGTTACATGTTACACAGGACCCTTCTCTGATATCACCTGCACAGGACAAGTTACATGTTACACAGGACCCTTCTCTGATATCACCTGCACAGCACAAGTTACATGTTACACAGGACCCTTCTCTGATATCACCTGCACAGGACAAGTTACATGTTACACAGGACCCTCCTCTGATATCACCTGCACAGCACAAGTTACATGTTACACAGGACCCTTCTCTGATATCACCTGCACAGCACAAGTTACATGTTACACAGGACCCTCCTCTGATATCACCTGCACAGCACAAGTTACATGTTACACAGGACCCTTCTCTGATATCACCTGCACAGGACAAGTTACATGTTACACAGGACCCTCCTCTGATATCACCTGCACAGCACAAGTTACATGTTACACAGGACCCTTCTCTGATATCACCTGCACAGCACAAGTTACATGTTACACAGGACCCTCCTCTGATATCACCTGCACAGCACAAGTTACATGTTACACAGGACCCTTCTCTGATATCACCTGCACAGGACAAGTTACATGTTACACAGGACCCTTCTCTGATATCACCTGCACAGCACAAGTTACATGTTACACAGGACCCTTCTGATATCACCTGCACAGCACAAGTTACATGTTACACAGGACCCTCCTCTGATATCACCTGCACAGCACAAGTTACATGTTACACAGGACCCTTCTCTGATATCACCTGCACAGGACAAGTTACATGTTACACAGGACCCTTCTCTGATATCACCTGCAGAGGACAAGTTACATGTTACATAGGACCCTCCTCTGATATCACCTGCACAGCACAAGTTACATGTTACACAGGACCCTCCTCTGATATCACCTGCACAGGACAAGTTACATGTTACACAGGACCCTTCTCTGATATCACCTGCAGAGGACAAGTTACATGTTACACAGGACCCTTCTCTGATATCACCTGCACAGCACAAGTTACATGTTACACAGGACCCTCCTCTGATATCACCTGCACAGCACAAGTTACATGTTACACAGGACCCTCCTCTGATATCACCTGCACAGCACAAGTTACATGTTACACAGGACCCTCCTCTGATATCACCTGCACAGGACAAGTTACACAGGACCCTTCTCTGATATCACCTGCACAGCACAAGTTACATGTTACACAGGACCCTTCTCTGATATCACCTGCACAGCACAAGTTACATGTTACACAGGACCCTTCTCTGATATCACCTGCACAGCACAAGTTACATGTTACACAGGACCCTTCTCTGATATCACCTGCACAGGACAAGTTACATGTTACACAGGACCCTTCTCTGATATCACCTGCACAGGACAAGTTACATGTTACACAGGACCCTTCTCTGATATCACCTGCACAGGACAAGTTACATGTTACACAGGACCCTCCTCTGATATCACCTGCACAGGACAAGTTACATGTTACACAGGACCCTCCTCTGATATCACCTGCACAGGACAAGTTACATGTTACACAGGACCCTTCTCTGATATCACCTGCACAGCACAAGTTACATGTTACACAGGACCCTCCTCTGATATCACCTGCACAGCACAAGTTACATGTTACACAGGACCCTTCTCTGATATCACCTGCACAGCACAAGTTACATGTTACACAGGACCCTCCTCTGATATCACCTGCACAGCACAAGTTACATGTTACACAGGACCCTCCTCTGATATCACCTGCACAGCACAAGTTACATGTTACACAGGACCCTCCTCTGATATCACCTGCACAGCACAAGTTACATGTTACACAGGACCCTTCTCTGATATCACCTGCACAGGACAAGTTACATGTCACACAGGACCCTTCTCTGATATCACCTGCACAGCACAAGTTACATGTTACACAGGACCCTTCTCTGATATCACCTGCACAGCACAAGTTACATGTTACACAGGACCCTTCTCTGATATCACCTGCACAGGACAAGTTACATGTTACACAGGACCCTCCTCTGATATCACCTGCACAGCACAAGTTACATGTTACACAGGACCCTTCTCTGATATCACCTGCACAGCACAAGTTACATGTTACACAGGACCCTCCTCTGATATCACCTGCACAGGACAAGTTACATGTTACACAGGACCCTCCTCTGATATCACCTGCACAGCACAAGTTACATGTTACACAGGACCCTCCTCTGATATCACCTGCACAGCACAAGTTACATGTTACACAGGACCCTCCTCTGATATCACCTGCACAGGACAAGTTACATGTTACACAGGACCCTTCTCTGATATCACCTGCACAGCACAAGTTACATGTTACACAGGACCTTCCTCTGATATCACCTGCACAGCACAAGTTACATGTTACACAGGACCCTCCTCTGATATCACCTGCACAGCACAAGTTACATGTTACACAGGACCCTCCTCTGATATCACCTGCACAGGACAAGTTACACAGGACCCTTCTCTGATATCACCTGCACAGCACAAGTTACATGTTACACAGGACCCTTCTCTGATATCACCTGCACAGGACAAGTTACATGTTACACAGGACCCTTCTCTGATATCACCTGCACAGGACAAGTTACATGTTACACAGGACCCTTCTCTGATATCACCTGCACAGGACAAGTTACATGTTACACAGGACCCTCCTCTGATATCACCTGCACAGCACAAGTTACATGTTACACAGGACCCTTCTCTGATATCACCGGCACAGCACAAGTTACATGTTACACAGGACCCTCCTCTGATATCACCTGCACAGCACAAGTTACATGTTACACAGGACCCTCCTCTGATATCACCTGCACAGGACAAGTTACATGTTACACAGGACCCTTCTCTGATATCACCTGCACAGGACAAGTTACATGTTACACAGGACCCTCCTCTGATATCACCTGCACAGGACAAGTTACATGTTACACAGGACCCTTCTCTGATATCACCTGCACAGGACAAGTTACATGTTACACAGGACCCTCCTCTGATATCACCTGCACAGCACAAGTTACATGTTACACAGGACCCTCCTCTGATATCACCTGCACAGCACAAGTTACATGTTACACAGGACCCTTCTCTGATATCACCTGCACAGGACAAGTTACATGTTACACAGGACCCTTCTCTGATATCACCTGCACAGCACAAGTTACATGTTACACAGGACCCTTCTCTGATATCACCTGCACAGGACAAGTTACATGTTACACAGGACCCTCCTCTGATATCACCTGCACAGCACAAGTTACATGTTACACAGGACCCTTCTCTGATATCACCTGCACAGCACAAGTTACATGTTACACAGGACCCTTCTGATATCACCTGCACAGCACAAGTTACATGTTACACAGGACCCTCCTCTGATATCACCTGCACAGCACAAGTTACATGTTACACAGGACCCTTCTCTGATATCACCTGCACAGGACAAGTTACATGTTACACAGGACCCTTCTCTGATATCACCTGCAGAGGACAAGTTACATGTTACATAGGACCCTCCTCTGATATCACCTGCACAGCACAAGTTACATGTTACACAGGACCCTCCTCTGATATCACCTGCACAGGACAAGTTACATGTTACACAGGACCCTTCTCTGATATCACCTGCAGAGGACAAGTTACATGTTACACAGGACCCTTCTCTGATATCACCTGCACAGCACAAGTTACATGTTACACAGGACCCTCCTCTGATATCACCTGCACAGCACAAGTTACATGTTACACAGGACCCTCCTCTGATATCACCTGCACAGGACAAGTTACACAGGACCCTTCTCTGATATCACCTGCACAGCACAAGTTACATGTTACACAGGACCCTCCTCTGATATCACCTGCACAGCACAAGTTACATGTTACACAGGACCCTCCTCTGATATCACCTGCACAGGACAAGTTACATGTTACACAGGACCCTTCTCTGATATCACCTGCACAGGACAAGTTACATGTTACACAGGACCCTCCTCTGATATCACCTGCACAGCACAAGTTACATGTTACACAGGACCCTCCTCTGATATCACCTGCACAGGACAAGTTACATGTTACACAGGACCCTTCTCTGATATCACCTGCACAGGACAAGTTACATAGGACCCCTTCTCTGATATCACCTGCACAGGACAAGTTACATGTTACACAGGACCCTTCTCTGATATCACCTGCACAGCACAAGTTACATGTTACACAGGACCCTCCTCTGATATCACCTGCACAGCACAAGTTACATGTTACACAGGACCCTTCTCTGATATCACCTGCACTGCACAAGTTACATGTTACACAGGACCCTCCTCTGATATCACCTGCACAGCACAAGTTACATGTTACACAGGACCCTTCTCTGATATCACCTGCACAGCACAAGTTACATGTTACACAGGACCCTCCTCTGATATCACCTGCACAGGACAAGTTACATGTTACACAGGACCCTCCTCTGATATCACCTGCACAGCACAAGTTACATGTTACACAGGACCCTCCTCTGATATCACCTGCACAGCACAAGTTACATGTTACACAGGACCCTCCTCTGATATCACCTGCACAGCACAAGTTACATGTTACACAGGACCCTTCTCTGATATCACCTGCACAGCACAAGTTACATGTTACACAGGACCCTTCTCTGATATCACCTGCACAGGACTAGTTACATAGGACCCTTCTCTGATATCACCTGCACAGGACAAGTTACATGTTACACAGGACCCTTTTCTGATATCACCTGCACAGGACAAGTTACATGTTACACAGGACCCTCCTCTGATATCACCTGCACAGCACAAGTTACACAGGACCCTCCTCTGATATCACCTGCACAGGACAAGTTACATGTTACACAGGACCCTTCTCTGATATCACCTGCACAGCACAAGTTACATGTTACACAGGACCCTTCTCTGATATCACCTGCACAGCACAAGTTACATGTTACACAGGACCCTTCTCTGATATCACCTGCACAGGACAAGTTACATGTTACACAGGACCCTCCTCTGATATCACCTGCACAGCACAAGTTACATGTTACACAGGACCCTTCTCTGATATCACCTGCACAGCACAAGTTACATGTTACACAGGACCCTTCTCTGATATCACCTGCACAGCACAAGTTACATGTTACACAGGACCCTTCTCTGATATCACCTGCACAGCACAAGTTACATGTTACACAGGACCCTCCTCTGATATCACCTGCACAGGACAAGTTACATGTTACACAGGACCCTTCTCTGATATCACCTGCACAGCACAAGTTACATGTTACACAGGACCCTCCTCTGATATCACCTGCACAGCACAAGTTACATGTCACACAGGACCCTCCTCTGATATCACCTGCACAGGACAAGTTACATGTTACACAGGACCCTTCTCTGATATCACCTGCACAGGACAAGTTACATGTTACACAGGACCCTCCTCTGATATCACCTGCACAGGACAAGTTACATGTTACACAGGACCCTTCTCTGATATCACCTGCACAGCACAAGTTACATGTCACACAGGACCCTTCTCTGATATCACCTGCACAGGACAAGTTACATGTTACACAGGACCCTCCTCTGATATCACCTGCACAGGACAAGTTACATGTTACACAGGACCCTTCTCTGATATCACCTGCACAGGACAAGTTACATGTTACACAGGACCCTTCTCTGATATCACCTGCACAGCACAAGTTACATGTTACACAGGACCCTTCTCTGATATCACCTGCACAGCACAAGTTACATGTTACACAGGACCCTTCTCTGATATCACCTGCACAGCACAAGTTACATGTTACACAGGACCCTTCTCTGATATCACCTGCACAGCACAAGTTACATGTTACACAGGACCCTCCTCTGATATCACCTGCACAGGACAAGTTACATGTTACACAGGACCCTTCTCTGATATCACCTGCACAGCACAAGTTACATGTTACACAGGACCCTCCTCTGATATCACCTGCACAGCACAAGTTACATGTCACACAGGACCCTCCTCTGATATCACCTGCACAGGACAAGTTACATGTTACACAGGACCCTTCTCTGATATCACCTGCACAGGACAAGTTACATGTTACACAGGACCCTCCTCTGATATCACCTGCACAGGACAAGTTACATGTTACACAGGACCCTTCTCTGATATCACCTGCACAGGACAAGTTACATAGGACCCCTTCTCTGATATCACCTGCACAGGACAAGTTACATAGGACCCCTTCTCTGATATCACCTGCACAGGACAAGTTACAGGTTACACAGGACCCTTCTCTGATATCACCTGCACAGGACAAGTTACATGTTACACAGGACCCTTCTCTGATATCACCTGCACAGCACAAGTTACATGTTACACAGGACCCTTCTCTGATATCACCTGCACAGCACAAGTTACATGTTACACAGGACCCTCCTCTGATATCACCTGCACAGCACAAGTTACATGTTACACAGGACCCTCCTCTGATATCACCTGCACAGCACAAGTTACATGTTACACAGGACCCTCCTCTGATATCACCTGCACAGGACAAGTTACATGTTACACAGGACCCTTCTCTGATATCACCTGCACAGCACAAGTTACATGTTACACAGGACCCTCCTCTGATATCACCTGCACAGCACAAGTTACATGTTACACAGGACCCTCCTCTGATATCACCTGCACAGGACAAGTTACATGTTACACAGGACCCTTCTCTGATATCACCTGCACAGGACAAGTTACATGTTACACAGGACCCTTCTCTGATATCACCTGCACAGCACAAGTTACATGTTACACAGGACCCTCCTCTGATATCACCTGCACAGGACAAGTTACATGTTACACAGGACCCTTCTCTGATATCACCTGTACAGCACAAGCTACATGTTACACAGGACCCTTCTCTGATATCACCTGCACAGCACAAGTTACATGTTACACAGGACCCTTCTCTGATATCACCTGCACAGCACAAGTTACATGTTACACAGGACCCTTCTCTGATATCACCTGCACAATTCTTGCATCCAGTGAATTTGTGAGTATTTGGACAGTTTCTGCTTGAATATCTTTGCAGGATGTCAGAATCGCTTCCCACCCTCATAGATATTTTGCTTGAGGATGCTCCAAAGGTTCTCAATAGGGTTGAGGTCAGGGGAACATGGGGGCCACACCATGAGTTTCTCTCCTTTTATGCCCATAGCAGCCAATGACACAGAGGTATTCTTTGCAGCATGAGATGGTGCATTGTCATGCATGAAGATAATATTGCTACGGAAGGCACGGTTCTTCTTTTTGTACCACGGAAGAAAGTGGTCAGTCATAAACTCTACGTACTTTGCAGTGGTCATTTTCACACCGTCAGGGACCCTAAAGGGGCCTACCAGCTCTCTCCCCATGATTCCAGCCCAAAACAGGACTCCGCCACCTCCTTGCTGATGTCGCAGCCTTGTTGGGACATGGTGGCCATTCACCAACCATCCACTACTCCATCCATCTGGACCATCCAGGGTTGCACGACACTCATCAGTAAACAAGACGGTTTGAAAATTAGTCTTCATGTATTTCTGAGCCCACTGCAACCGTTTCTGCTTGTGAGCATTGTTTAGGAGTTGCCGAATAATAGCTTTATGCACACTTGCAAACCTCTGGAGGATCCTACACCTTGAGGTTCGTGGGACTCCAGAGGCACCAGCGGCTTCAAATACCTGTTTGCTACTTTGCAATGGCATTTTAGCAGCTGCTCTCCTAATCCTATTAATTTGTCTGGCAGAAACCTTCCTCATAAGGGTATGTGCACACACACTAATTACGTCCGTATTTGACGGACGTATTTCGGCCGCAAGTACCGGACCGAACACAGTCCAGGGAGCCGGGCTCCTAGCATCATAGTTATGTACGACGCTAGGAGTCCCTGCCTCGCTGCAGGACAACTGTCCCGTACTGTAATCATGTTTTCAGTACGAGACAGTTGTCCTGCAGCGAGGCAGGGACTCCTAGCATCGTACATCACTATGATACTAGGAGCCCGGCTCCCTGCACTGTGTTCGGTCCGGTACTTGCGGCCGAAATACGTCCGTCAATTACGGACGTAATTAGTGTGTGTGCACATACCCTTATGCCTTTATCTGAACGAACCCGTCTGTGCTCTGAATCGGCCACAAATCTTTTCACAGTACGATGATCACGCTTAAGTTTTCTTGAAATATCCAATGTTTTCATACCTTGTCCCAGGTATTGCACTATTTCACGCTTTTCGGCAGCAGAAATATCCTTGTTCTTTCCCATATTGCTTGAAACCTGTGGCTGCTTAATAATGGGGAACGTCATTCTTAAGTAGTTTTCCTTTGATTGGGCACACCTGGGAAACTAATTATCAGAAGTGTCTGAGTCTGATTACAATGATCCAATGAGCCCTAAGACACAAGACCATCCATGAGTTTCATTGAAAAACTAATAATTAAATGTTTATGACACTTAAATCCAATGTGCAGAATAATTTGGAACACGATGTATTACCAGCCGCGCGGGTATTTACTACTAGGAGTACTAAAATACTGTTATTGTGCCTTAACCCCTTAAAGGAACAGTGTCATCACAATTTTTTTTTTTATATGTTAAAGATGTTAGTGCTTTATTAAAAACGTTTATATTTATTTGTGTGTTTGTGTTTTACTTTTTCTTATTTTTACACTTTTTCTTCCCTATGGGGGCTGCCATTTTTTGTTCCATTTCTGTATGTGTCGATTAACGACACATACAGACATGGAATACGGCAGCCACAGTCCCATAGGGACTGCGAACGGGTCCCATTCACTTCTGTGTACGGCGTCTGTGTGGGAACTGCGCATGCGCCGCTCCCACACAGTCCAATTTGAAATTGGCGCCGTCCGGCGCCATTTTCCTGTGGACCGGAAGTCGCGGCCGGACAGTAATATTACTACTTCCGGTCGCGGCTTCCGGACTTGTGCACTTGGACCAGCGGCAGCAGACGGAGCGGACGGGCCGGAGGGAGCCGCGGCGGCAGGAGCAGGTAAGAGATTTCAATGTATGTTCGTGTTTGTGTGTGTTTACTACTGTATGTAAACCTACTACACTGTGTGTTAGCTCAAAAAATGGCGACACACAGTGTAGGAGGTTACACCGTTCAAACCCCTCGTTTATCCCGGCACTAGCCAGGATAAAGGAGGGGGGGGATGCTGAGAGCTCACTAGAGCGAGGGCTTTTTACCCAATTTTGCAATGCTGCAATTTTGGGAATAGCTCCATCTAGTGACCAGAAATGGGAAATATTATAAATTAGAATTAATTTATAATATTTCCTGACTCGTGAAAAAAATAAAAAAAATGTGAACAATGTTTAATCACCCACACACTAAATGTTTAATTTAAAAAAAACAAACATGTTTTTCTGGCAACACATTACCTTTAACGCTCCATGACCTACTATGAAAAATGGCGTCAGGCTATGCCATCGTCGGAAGCCCAGAGTCAGGACCCACTATGCTTGCTGTCAGTGAGTAGCTGACAGTTCTAATACACTGCACTACGCATGTAGTGCAGTGTATTAGAATAGCGATCAGGGCCTCCTGCCCTCAAGTCCCCTAGTGGGACAAAGTAAAAAAAAGTTGTGTAAAAATAAGAAAATAAAAGTTTTGAAAGTAAAAATCCCCCCTTTTTCCCTTATCAGTCTTTATTATTAAAACAAACAAACTATACATAATTGGTATCGCCGCGTCCGTAACGGCCTGAACTACAAAATTATTTCGTTATTTATCCCGCGCGGTGAACGCCGTAAAAAAACCCAATAATAAACCGTACCAGAATCACTATTGTTTGGTCACTTCACCGCCTAAAAAATGGAATAAAAAGAGATCAAAAAGTCGCATGGACCTAAAAATGGTGCTGATCGAAACTACAGTTCGTTACGCAAAAAATAAGTCCTCGCACGGCTTTTTTGAAGGAAAAATAAAAACGTTCTGGCTCTTAGAATAAGGTAACACAAAGTGAATGATTTATTACAAGTATTTTATTGTGCAAACGCCATATGTCTACTTTAGATTGGCATCGTTTTTTGAACATTCTTTTATTTTTCTCGGACGTTACGAGGCTTAGAACATGAACAGCAATTTGTCATATTTTTAGGAAAATTTCAAAAGCCTTTTATTTAAGGTACCTGTTCAGTTCTGAAGAGGCTTTGAGGGGCCTATGTATTAGAAACCCTGATAAAACACCCCATTTTAAAAACTAGACCCCTCAAAGTATTCAAAACAGCATTTAGAAAGTTTTTTTAACCCTTCAGGCATTTCAAATTTAATTTTTCTTGCTGAATTTCAATTTTATTCCATTTTTTTTCTGTAACACAGAAGGTTTTACCAGAGAAACACTACTAAATATGTATTGTCCAGATTCTGCAGTTTTTAGAAATGTCCCACATGTGGCTCTACTGCGCTCGTGGACTAAAACACAAGCCCTAGAAGCAAAGAAGCACCTCGTGCATTTTGAGGCCTCTTTTTTATTAGAATATATTTTAGGCACATGCCAGGTTTGAAGAGGTGTTGAGGTGCCAAAACAGTGGGAATGCCCCAAAAGTGACCCCATTTCGGAAACTACACCCCTCAAGGAATTTATTTATGGTTGTTGTTACCATTTTGACCCTACGGTTTTTACTCAGCACGTATTTGAATTGGGCTGTGAAATTAAAAAAATGAATTTTTTCCAATAAAATGTAATTTTTCATCAACATTTCTTATTTTCACAGGGAACAAAATACGTCATTTTGTTGCCCAATTTCTCCTGAATGCAGCAATATCCCACTTGTGGCGATAAACTGCCGTTTGGGCCCATGGGAGGCCTCAGAACGGAAGGAGCGCTGTGTGTTCTTTGGAGTCCAGATTTGCTGGATTGGTTTTCGGGTGCCATGTGGTATTTGCAGAGCCCCAGAGGTATCAAAGCAATGGAAACCCACCAGAAGTGACCCTATTTTGGAAACTACACCCCCCAAGGAATTCATTTATGAGTGTTGTGACCATTTAGACACCATAGTTTTTACACAGAATTTATTTGAAATGGGCTGTGAATTGACAAAAATGTAATTTTTTCCAATGAGATGTCGTTTTGGCTAAAAATGTCTTATTTTCACAAGGAATAAAATACCCCATTTTGTTGCCCAATTTGTCCTGAGTGCGGCAATATTCCAGTTGTGGTGATAAACTGCCATTTGGGCCCATGGGGAGACGCAAAAGGAAAGGACCACCATTTTGCCTACTGGGGATTTCATGGTGCTAAGTCATGTATGCAGAAGCCCCTGAGGTACCAGTACAGTTGAAACCCCCAAGAAGTGACCCCGTTTTAAAAACTACACCCCTTGAGGCATTCATCTAGAGGTGTATACCCTACATGTGGCTGTTATCAGCTGCCTGGGCACACAGCAGGGCTCAGAGGGGAAAGACGAGGGGGATAAGATGTGCGGAGGGGATCAGGGTAAGTAAAACTGGGGTATATTAAAAATAAAAGGGATGTATGATACATTTTAAAACACTCTTTCATACAGAGGCCTTAGTTTTTCGGGACACGTGTCACATTGATATATTGTGTCCTCCCTTATCACCCTCTTATAGCAGACTTTGCACCTCTGACTTTTTCCCTTCTTGCCAGTTTGGGGAACTTTTCGGTATGATGTGCACGACCAGCTTCTTATACCACACCGCATGGCACTGTAGGGCTTCAGTACTTGATCTGACAAGTCCACCCCTCCCATGTACCTATTGTAGTCCAGGATGCAGTCTGGTTTGGGGGTCTCTGTACTGGTACCTCGTACAGGTACATGGGTACTGGTGTGACATCTCTCTTGTCCTTGAACTTGACACACAATATGTTGCTGCTAGATTGTGCCCTGGTCCCACCCCTTCTGAGTGTTTGCCCAAGCAGAGTTTTAGGGAGGCCTCTCAGATTTCTTCTAGCAGTGCCGCAGGACTTCTGGAAGCGAGGCAGTTGAAGAGCGGGACGCTGATATAAAAATTATCCAGGTAGAGGTGGTGCTGGGGCCGAATACTGGTGTCCTTCCCTTCATATATCCTAAATTTGTAGGTATACCCTGATGCCCTCTCGCAGCTTATACATCTTCACGCCATACCTTGCCCTCTTACCCGGCAGGTACTCGCGGAATTGAAGCCTCCCTTTAAAATCTACCAGGGACTCATCAATAGAAATACACGTCTCGGGGGTGCATGCTGGGAAAACCGGGCACTGAAACGGTCTAATAGGGGTCTCAGTTTATACAAACGGTTAAAACTGGGGTCATCTCGGGGTGGGCACGACTCATTATCAGTATAATGTAAGAAATTAAAGGGATCCTGTCATCAACATCTTACATGTTAAACTCGCCTGACCCCTCAATGGCCGCAGCTCTCCAGAGTTCATTCCTGTTCTCTTCTTTCCTGAAGTCCTCCTCTGTCGGTAAATATAGTAGTTAAAAATTTTCCCGCCTTTTATGGTAATTATTTTTCCCTCTGGGAAGCAGCTTCTTAACCACGCCCACTGCCACCACCTGTCCGGCCCTGACTGGCTAAGGAGCTGTCAATCAAAAAGAAGGAGGTGGAGTCCACTCTGAGATGCCGGAGGAATGAAAATCGGACTCTTTTCAGATGAAGATTTGACTCTTTTCTGCTCATTTGCATACGGCGCGGGACCACTGAAAAACGGAATACTAAAGCTACAGAGCTTACTTAGAACATATTTATAGCTTAGATGACAGTGATTTTTCACCCACTTTCACCAGGTATTGCTGGTTTTATAGCTAAAATGCTGGTGACAGGTTCCCTTTAAGTATTGCCTCATTTATTTATTTTTTTAGGTTCCAGTTCAGTTCTGAAGTTGCTTTGAGGGGCCCAGATATTAGAAACCCCTATCAAACACCCCATTTTAGAAACTAGACCCCTCAAAGTATTCACAACAGCGTGTAGAAAGTTTATGAACCCTTTAGGTGCTTCACGGGAATTTAGAGCAAAGTAGAGGTGACATTTACATTTTTTTTTTTGTCAGAAAATCCTTTTTATACCATTTTTTTTTATAACACAAAAGGTTTTACCAAAGAAACGCAACTCAAAATTTATTGCCCAGATTCTGCAGTTTTGAGAAATATCCCCCATGTGGCCCTCGTGTGACAATGGACTGAAGCCCCGGCCTCAGAAGCAAAGGAGCGACTAGAGGATTATGAGCCCTCCTTTTTATTAGGCCCCATGTCCGGTTTGAAGAGGTCTTGTGGTGCCAAAACAGTGAAAACCCCTCAAAAGTGATCCCAATTTGGAAACTAGACCCCTTGAGGAATCCATTGTAGTTTTCTTGGGGTGCATGCGGCTTTTTGATCAGTTTTTATTCTATTTTTAGGTGGCGCAGTGACTAAAAAACCGCAATTCTACTATTGTTTTTTTGTTCTATTTTTTTTACAGCGTTCACCGTGCGCTATAAATGACATACTCACTTTATTCTGCGGGGTGATACGATTACGGCGATACCAGATATTTATAGTTTTTTTTATGTCTTATGGCGTTTGCACAATAAAATACTTGTAATAAATCATTCACTTTGTGTTACCTTATTCTAAGAGCCAGAACGTTTTTATTTTTCCTTCAAAAAAGCCGTGCGAGGACTTATTTTTTGCGTAACGAACTGTAGTTTCGATCAGCACCATTTTTAGGTCCATGCGACTTTTTGATCTCTTTTTATTCCATTTTTTAGGCGGTGAAGTGACCAAACAATAGTGATTCTGGTACGGTTTATTATTTTTTTTTTTTACGGCGTTCACCGCGCGGGATAAATAACGAAATAATTTTGTAGTTCAGGCCGTTACGGACGCGGCGATACCAATTATGTATAGTTTGTTTATTTTAATAATAAAGACTGATAAGGGAAAAAGGGGGGATTTTTACTTTCAAAACTTTTATTTTCTTATTTTTACACAACTTTTTTTTACTTTACTTTGTCCCACTAGGGGACTTGAGGGCAGGAGGCCCTGATCGCTATTCTAATACACTGCACTACATGCGTAGTGCAGTGTATTAGAACTGTCAGCTACTCACTGACAGCAAGCATAGTGGGTCCTGACTCTGTCAGGACCCACTAGGCTTCCGACGATGGCATAGCCTGACGCCATTTTTTGGTGTCCGGTTGCCATAGTCACCATCGCCGGCCGCTATAGTGTAGCAGGCCGGCGATGGCGGATTAACCCCTATGAAGCCGCGATCGCTATTGAACGCGGCTTCTGAGGGGTTAAATCTGCGGGGACCACCGCGATCGGTCCCTGCACATTGAGCTGTGATAGCTGCAGTTTCCGACAGCAGGCTATCACAGCTCATGAACGCGCCCCGCGCGAACGGCGCCGTGTTTACTCCATGACCTACTATTATGTCATGGAGCGCGAACGATGCACTTACCATGACATAATAGTATGTCCTGGAGCGTTAAGGGGTTAAATGACTATCTAACCGGTTATGGTCAGACCTATATCTACTCTGTATCTGCTGCATTGAATTAACACTATGAATCTCCCTGTGTTCATCCAACGGTGGAGCTTGATTACTAGCCACTATGTTGAGGCAGAAAGTGTTTATACGTCGCTGGTTATTTGATGTGAACACTAGAACCAGAGATGTACAAACAAAAATTCCAGCTCAGACATTGAAAAAAAAGGATCAAAAGAACAAAAACAGTGGTACTGCTAAAAAAGGATGAAAATGTCCCTGCTAAGATGTTCTTGTGGCAATATACAACACCTCCCTGGTGGATCCATCTAAACACGTGGCACCGAGCAAATGCAGGTAACGTGGAAAGATATGAAGAAACATAGGGAGAGGTTGTGTCATGCCCATGGCCACGGGCCGTCAGGCTCACTCCCCTCCTAACGCACGCAGCCATGGATCTGCGAGAGCTGGCCCCAGTCTCCTCCTCATGAGACACCAGCGCTCACCTCGGCCGGGTCCCGTAGGGTGCGCGTGCACGCTCTTAAATTGGCAGCACGCGCACGGGACTTTCATGTTTAATTAGCCCATAGCACCCTGGACTATAAGAAGGGGTCAGCCCCTTCCTCCCATGCCTGAGCGTAGTGGTCATACCCCAAGTTTGTCTTTGCGAGGGTCTCCTAGTGTTTCCCAGTTCCCAGTGTTCCCTGCTCCTGTATCCCGTGCTATCCTGGTCGTGTGCCGTGCTGAAGTCGTGCTGTGCTGTATACCACTACTGTCCTGCTTCACCACACCCGACATCTACCTGCTGCCTAGTCCCAGCTGAGCCAGCCTTGCTACTGTCCGAGCCGCCAGCCTTGCTACTGTCCGAGGTACCCTGTACAAACTGTAGACTGTAACCTGCACCCTGTTGGCCAGCGTCCATACCGCCAAGGCGGTACGGCCCAGTGGGTCCACGAACCCTACGTGACAGTACGCTCAGGCCATGGACCCCGCTGGTCAATCCAAGACGACGTCACAAGAGATGCGGACGGATATGCTGGACCTCCGGTCTCGATAGGACCAACTCCACCAGGCCTAGAACATTCTCGCACGTCGGCAGGAGGCACAAGCTGCCGGTCCTCCTACTACACCTCCTGGCAGTGTGGATCCCCATTTTTCTTTGCCACTTCCTGACCACTATGATGGAGACGCAGGTACCGGTTGTGGATTTTTGAACCAGTGCCAGATCCACTTCAGCCTGTATGCAAGGACATCTCCGTCTGATGGCGCAAGGGTCACTTTCATCATCTCTCTTCTCACTGGCAAGGCTCTTGCCTGGGCGAACCCTATCTGGGAGAGACAAGGACCAGAGACCCGTGACTTCCAGGACTTCCTCCGGACTTTTCGCATGGTGTTTGAGGAGCCTGGACAAGTCTCATCTGCAGCGGCTTCCTTGCTAAACCTACGCCAAGGAGACACCTCCATGAGTGAGTACGCCATCCACTTCCACAGCCGGGCGGGAGAACTGTTGTGGAACGAGGCTCTAGTGGTTATATTCTGGCATGGACTGGCTTCGAAAATTAAGGCTGAACTTGCCGCTCGAGATCTACCATCTACCCTGGATGACCTCATCCTTCTATCTGCCCGGAATGATATGAGGATCCGAGAACGGTTCCAAGATTTTCATCGGGAGGGAGGCCTTCCTAGTCCGGTCCCATCCTTGCAGCCACCTCTGCTGTCCTCAGGTGCCGATCCTCCTAAGGAGTCTGTGATGACGGACCAGTATAAGCTATCCACCCAGGAGAAACAACGCAGACGCACTTCGGGACTCTGTCTTTAGTGCGGCCTCGGAGGCCATCTTGTGCGTCTGTGTCCCCAAAAGTCCCAAAGCCTAGGGTTGCTAGGAGACAACCTTGGATAAAAAACGACTTCCGACTAAATTGTCCATACCAGAGTCCGGTGAGAAAACGCATGAGGTCTCTGTGTATCTGGATCCGCTGCTAATTTCATTTGTAGACACCTGGTGGACCTTCTGCAATTACCCACTACCCCTCTGGAGAGGCCGTTGACGGTTGCATCTGTGAATGGACTACCTCTGCCAGATCCAGTTATTGCTGTGACCAAGCCGCTGAGGCTCCAAGTGGGAGTTCTCCATTCCGAGCTGTTATTCTTCGTCTTGTCCAAGGCCGTTAACCCCGTGCTGCTGGGCCTGCCTTGGCTCCGATTACATGCCCCAGTCCTGGACCTCTGGAGAGGTTCTCCAGTGGGGCCCCGAGTGTCACAACAGTTGCCTGGGAAAGATTCGTTCGGCTCAGCCTCCTCTGCCTCAGTCATTGGCAGGATTGCCTGGTCATTATGCTGCATTTTCGGACATCTTCAGCAAAAGGGAGGCGGAGACGCTGCCCCCACACCGGGTGCAAGACTGCCCTATGGAGCCGATTCCTGGTGCATCCCTTCACCGTGGTAGGGTATATCCTCTCTCCTTACCAGAGACTCAGTCCATGTCCGCCTATGTTAAAGAGAACTTGGAGAAGGGCTTCATACGAAAATCTTCCTCTCCAGCAGGAGCCGGGTTCTTCTTCGTCAAGAAAAAGGATGGTTCTCTACGTCCCTGTATCGACTACCGGGGTCTAAACCAGTGCACGGAGAAAAATAAGTATCCATTGCAACTGATCTTTCCTAATCCGGATTCGCCAGGGTGATGAATGGAAGACTGCATTTAACACCCGTGATGGACACTATGAGTATCTAGTCATGTCCTTCGGCCTGTGTAATGCTCCCGCGGTCTTCCAGGAGTTTGTGAATGACATCTTCTGTGACGTCCTCTATGTTTGTGTTGTGGTCTATCTTGAGAACATCTTGATTTTTTCTCCAGATCCTATGACTCATCAGAGACATGTCCGTCAAGTTTTGCTGCAGTTAAGGGAGAATCGTCTGTACGCTAAGTTGGAGAAGTGCATGTTTTAAAAAGATGCTCTACCCTTCCTGGACTATATCGTCTCGAATCTAGGTCTCGAGATGGATCCTGAAAAGGTAAAGTTCGTCCTGGAATGGCCACGCCCTCAAGGCTTGAGGGCAATACAGCGCTTTCTGGGATTCGCCAATTTTTACAGGTAGTTCATCCCAAACTTCTCCTATTTCTAACCTCACCCAGAAGGGCATGAACGCCAAGGTGTGGATTCCTGAGGCAGAGTCCGCATTCAATAGCCTGAAGAAAGCCTTCATGTCAGCCTCTATCCTCAATCATGCAGATGTTTCCCTACAGTTCTCGTTGGAGGTGGACGCCTCCACTGTTGGTGTTGGTGCACTCCTGTTCCAGAGAGGTTCCAAGGGCAAGTCAATGGTAGGTGGATATTTCTCTAAGCTCTTCTCTTCCGCAGAACGCAACGACTCGATTGGGGATCGGGAGTTACTTGCCATCTAATTGGCCCTGGAGGAGTGGAGACATCTACTAGGGGGCGCAGCTCATCCCATCCTAATTTTTATGGACCACAAGAACCTCACTTATCTCCAGACAACCCAACGACTTAATCCTCGTCAGGCCAGGTGGTCACTGTTCTTTACCAGGTTCCAGTTTGAGCTCCATTATCGCCCGGCTGACAAAAATTTGATGGCCGACGCCTTGTCTAGGTCTTTCGAGACAGAAGACACCATGGAGATTCCACAGAACAGTATTGATCCGTCTTGCATTGTCTCGGTCAACCCCCTGCAAATTGGGGACATTCCTCCAGGGAGGACTTTTGTGCGCCTGGCTAATAGAGGGAGAATCCTCCGCTGGGGACACTCCTCTAGATTGGCAGGTCACGCGGGTACCCGTAAGACCCGAGATCTGATTGCCCGTCATTTCTGGTGGCCCACGCTGCCAAAATATATTATGGACTTTGTGTCTTCCTGTTCAGTGTGTGCAGCTAACAAGGTCACTCACTCTAGACAAGCTGGTCTGCTCCAGCTATTGCCTGTGCCCGATGCTCCCTGGCAGCATATAGCTATGGAATTGATCACTGACCTGCCTCTCTCTGCCAGATGCAGTACTGTCTGGGTGGTGGTGGACCGATACTCGAAGATGGCCCACTTCGTTCCTCTGACCAGTCTTCCTTCTGCTCCTCAACTGGCCAAGCTTTTCATCCAACACATCTTCCGCCTGCATGGCTAGCCCCAGCATATTGTGTCTGATCGGGGGGGGGGGGGTTCAGTTCACCTCGAAGTTCTGGAGAGCCCTCTGCGGACTCCTAGGTGTAATGTTGGACTTTTCCTCAGCCTACCATCCTCAGTCCAATGGTCAGGTCGAGAGGATCAATCAGATCTTGGAGAATTACCTACGTCATTTAATCTCCAAGCAGCAGGATGACTGGGTACAGTTGCTCCCGTGTGCTGAATTTTCTTACAATAATCACACCAGCGAGTCCACAAGGAATTCACCGTTCTTTATTGTCTATGGCCGACACTCACGAATTCCTCTCCTGGTGTCTGATACTTCTGAGGTTCCAGCTGCTGACACCGCTTTTAGGGACTTTTTGCAGATCTGGCAGCAGACTCGATCCTCCATCCTGCTGGCGGTCGACTGCATGAAACGGAAGGCGGACACTAGAAGAGAACCGCCTCAGTTTCTTCCTGGCACGAAGGTCTGGCTGTCCTCCAGGAATATCCGACTGAGGGTGCCATCTTACAAATTTGCTCCCAGGTCCCTTGGACCCTTAGACATCCTGCAGCAGATCAACCCTGTCGCCTACAAGCTTCGGCTGCCTCCTACCCTCAAAATCCCAAACTCCTTCCATGTCTCCCTCCTGAAACCGATAGTTCTTAACCGCTTTACCAAGATTCCTAGCCCTGCGGTTGCCTCCAGCGGCCCTTCAGACACCTTCGAAGTTAAGGAGGCCTTGGACACCAAGAAAGTAAGAGGAAAGACTTTTTATTTGGTGGATTGGAGGGGGTTTGGTCCTGAAGAGAGGTTCTGGGAGCCAGAGGAGAACCTCAATGCTCCTACCCTTGTGAAGAAGTTTCTCTCTCGCTCTGGCCCCAAGAAGAGGGGGCGTAAGAAGGGGGATACTGTCATGCCCATGGCCACGGGCCGTCAGGCTCGCTCACCTCCTGACGCCCGCAGCCATGGATCTGCGAGCGCTGGCCCCAGTCTCCTCCTCAGGAGACGCCAGCGCTCACTTCCGCTCACCTCGGCCGGGTCCCGTAGGGTGCGTGCGCACGCTCGTGCCCGCTCTTAAAGGGGCAGTGCGCGCACCGGACTTTCATGTTTAACTAGCCCATAGCACACTGGACTATAATAAAGGCTCAGCTCCTTCCTCCCACGCCTGGGAGTTGTTGTCGTACCCTAAGTTTGTCTATGCAAATGGTCTCCTAGTGTTTCCCAGTGTTCCCTGCTCCTGTATCCCATTATATCCTGGTCGTGTGCCGTGCTGACCTGAAGTCGTGTTTTGCTGTATACCACACCTGTCCGGCTTCACCACACCTGACGTCTACCTGCTGGCTAGTCCCAGCTGAGCCTGCCTTGCTACTGTCCGAGCTACCACAGGTACCCTATACGAACTATAGACTGTAACCTGCACCCTGTTGGCCAGCTGCCATACCGCAAAGGCGGTACGGCCCAGTGGGTCCATGAACCCAGCGTAACAGGTTGGCAGAAGTGGAGACCTGTACTGGCTCTCGAGGACTCCATGAGGTCAGTTAAAAAAGAAATGAATGTTATCCCTCAAACCATCAAAAAGCAGCTTGAAAAACGAACTGATCTCGAGGAGAGGTCGCACAGATATAACATTTGCTTTCTGAGTGGAGGGCAATGATAGCACAACTTTTGTACAAAAAAAGGTTACTAGACCATATAGACTGCGCTTCCTTCTCAGAATCATTTCAAGTGGAACGGGCCCATAGAGTCCCCTCTAGAAGTCCAATACCGGGGGCGCTAGACCAGGATCAATCCTGGCAAAACTTGGGGGCTCACGGGACAGAGACACAGTTCTCAAAAAAATTAGAGTCTGTGGAGAACTGACCTATGATAATCTTTCCTGATCACGCCATGGAGACGCAAACAAATCACGAAAGGTTTCTTGAAGTAAAGAAAATCTTGAGGAAGGCTGGACAGTAACACGCAATATTGTGCCAGCTAAACTGCGTGTAAAATCTTTTTTCTTCAAGGAACCGTCAAATGGCTTGAGAAACACGGTGTTTCTACGTAGTGATCGATAGGACAGGAGTGATCCAGCTAGGGGGTCTTGTGTGGTGGGGCCGGGGTCCTTCTAAGGAAATGGTCACATCAACTGAATTTATACTATGGCTTAAATTTTTCAGTAATTGTAAATATATTTTGTCAAAACCTCAGAATAAGAATGACGACACCACACGCTATAGTTCGGGATCAGTGATGCTAGGTAAAGCATTAGTTGATCATTTGGGGGTTGGTGGGGGGTACACATCGCGGGGGGAGGGGTGGATGGTTTAAAAATATATCCTTTTCCTTCTTCCTTGAAAGGTGAAATACAGGTGGTCTCATGGGATGTCCGTGGTCAAGGCGACAAAGGTAAAAGAGCCGCAGTGTTTAGCCCTACGGAGCTTCTAGAATTATTTTACAAGAAACCCACTAGACCAATGCAACAGCTCGCTGCTTGTACACACCGTGGTATGGGATCACTAGACACTCTTCTCTCCCTTCACTCTAGGGGGGGGGGGGCCCATTTTTTATATAAACCGTTAAAATGATCTATAATTGCACAAAAAATAAACCCATAAGGTTGTTCTATCGTTATACACGGTCATCTAAAGGGAATGGTCTGTGATGTATCCGCGCTCCACACTAGATATTCTGGCTCGGCTTCACGCCTTTGATGTAGATAAACGGACAGTTCCATTATTTCTACTTGGTGACTTCACGGAGTTCAGAGTTAGAAGTTGGATAGATTATGTAAACATTTTCGGAGTGATCGTCCTCCTGCGTTCACTCCATTGGCGGCTTTTACAGAGGTCGTGTGGGTGGAGGCATGGAGAGTAAGAAATCAGAGCAAATGTCATGCTAATCCAAAACCCATTCTTGTTGATCACGCCTGGACTACATCTTTTGTTATACATCAGCTATGCAAATAATATCCGGGATAAAAGTATAAAACTAGAGGTATATCTGATCATTGTCCCCCGGGGGGTCCTCCCCTATGTATAAATTCAATGCTTATTGGCTCGCAGTATTGGATAATACAGATGACTTCATATATAATATTAGGACCTTCTCTGATATCAATAAGGGCTCTGCCTCGCCGATAACTGTATGGGAGGCTTTTACAGCCAATTTCAGAGGCTTACTAATCAAGAAAAAAATAAACTGCTGGAGGAGAACGCACTGGTCCCAGCATTGTCAAATGCGGATTATATTCTTGGTCCTTCGGCCACACATAGCACCTTGCGTGGTAGGGCCCAAGTGGCTCTCGATCGATTTCTAGAAAAAGAACTCAAGCTGAAGTTTCAGGATCGGCCAAGCAACATTCGTCAAGGAGTCTAGAGCCGGTAGGACGTTGGCAGAAATGGTTAAAAGTTAAGAGATGAAGAATAAGGTGTTTTCCAATAAGGCCAGGACAGGCGTCCTCCTCAATAACCCATCCAGTTGTAGAGGAATTCAGGCGCGATTATGAGGAATTCTATTCCTCTAGACCCCCGAGTGACTGCAGGGTCCTGTCTGGCTGGTCTCTCCCCACGCTCCTGGATATAATATCTGAGGACTTGGAGGGTCCATTGATGAGGCTTTGGAACAACTCTCAATTAGAAAGGCACTTGGCCGCGATGGTACCCGGCTGGATATATAGGTTAACATTTTGAGCTATTATAATACCAGTACTCTTCTTGACAATAACCTTTTGAGAAGAGGAGCCCCCTGCTTCCATGGAGGAAGCACTCACTGTAACAAGATGGACGCCTGGTAAGGATGTTGAGCTGCTGGCGAGGTGTTAGCCAACCGTTTAATGAGATGAGATCCCTATATTATACATCATGATCAAACTGGTTTGATGCCACTAAAATCAACTTCTATTAATCTCAGGCGTCTTTTTGGAAATATTGAATTCCACCAGGACGAGGAGGGAGCCATTTTGTCACTCGACGCTGACAAAGCCTTTGATGGTGTCGAGTCGCAATATATATGGAATTCCCTCGAGGCATTTGGTATTGGACCAAGATTTATTGGATAGCTTAAGATATTATATCACTGGCCTGTAGCCAGGCTAAGGATTCATGATGATATTTCGGAGCCTTTAGACTAAACATGGGGACTTGCCAGGGACGTCCCGTCACCTCTGGTTTTTGCGGAGGCATTAGGGCCTCTGGCGGTTTACATGCACTAATGGTGTTAGATATGGGGAGATTTGTGAAACTATTTCTCTTTTTGGAGATGATATGCTGCTGTTCCTGACTGATCCCATTACTACACCCCTGTGGTCATGGAGAAATTCAACAACTTGGGCCCATATTCTGGACTAAAAATCAATTGGTCAAAGTCTGCTCTCCTGCCGCTACGGGGCAATGATTGTTCCTTCATGACCTCTATCCCGGTTCAGGCGAAGGCCGTCTATCTGGGGATTAGGATCTCAGATAATTTACAAGATTATGTAAAATTAAGTCATAAATATGAAATAGTAAAAAACCGTATGAAATAGTCAGCGCTTCACGCATGAGATGGAGACGAGGAGTGACCTCCGGCTACGGAACTGCAGTGCTGGATATATTGAATATACAGGTGTGGAGTTTCTGCCTCACAGGTGATGATATTTGTCACTTGCTGGGAGCGGCTTCTCTGGATGTTCCTGCAGGTTTCCTCGCATTCTCTTACATGAGTGCGGTCCTAGATGAAGAAGTGATTGGCTATTACTACATCTCCTCTGGGGTAATAGATCTCTGGTTGTGATGTGGGTCCTCGCTGGGACAGATCTGCTGCTGTTAAAGGTTTATCACACCTATTTGTTAAAGATGGAATGAAAACATTTTTCAATCTTCCTGGGGGAACGAGGACGACATATTCTGGGCTAGAGATGCAGGACATTGTGAGCATAAAAAATGTAACTATGGAGAACCGTTGTTTTCTGAATTTTTCAACTACTTGCCGGTATCCTAAGGTTCTCCATCTGAAATATATGAAGTACTTATCACTATTGTATCTGGTGATTTATCTGCTGCTCCAAAACAGAAATCGCAGCCGGACTGGGGGGGGGGGCGGTGTGGGGGGGGGGGGGGGTAGTTGGAAAAAGATCACTACAGAGCAGTCCGGCCCCTCCGCAGCCTCGGCGGTTCATATGTCATGGAGCGCACGACACTCCCGTCTTAAAATACAGAGCCATGACTAATGTCCCGAGCGTTTACGTGATGGAGCGGATCCACGTGTCCCGGTATGGATGGCTTCTGGCACCCAGTAATTGACGGCATCACGTTATTTCCTGAGAATACGCCGTGCATCTTCGTACAATCTGAATGGTGCTCGTAAACCACAAAGTCTTGGATGTCCATACGTTCCTAGTGTTGTTGGATGGAAAAATGACACGAGCGAGATCTTACTTCATGAAAGAACGTATAACAGGTATCCTTTCCATACCCTGGGGTCATCCATCACTATCGGGATATTAAGGGAAAGCCCATAAATGTGACCTCCGGCTTTATCCCTGAAAACGACTTCATTCTGCGCATCACTCAACATCATCATTTCTTATGGGGTTGTTACAAGGTCTGGGAAAAAGAGGACGCCCAAAATGAGCCCTATTAAATCCTCTGCCGCGGCAGGGAAGCTGAAGGGCTTTGCTCATTCCGATCAACAGCAGGGGTCGGCCTCAGGTGCTACGATGGTGCAGGCCCGAGCTCAGCGGCCTCCTCTGTATCTGATCTCACGCTGCAACAATCTCTCATCAGCTTTTAGCGGCCATCACAGGGAGTACTACAACCCTCACCAGGAAAATAGAGGAGGTGAAAGTGGACTTGGGACTGCTGCACCGGGATGTACATAATCTGAGGGACTGGAACTCAGACATCATCATTGGAGGATCTGGCCACGCTTATTCCAGACCGCACGTACCTTATCTCTGGCAGGAGATGATCTTGAAAACTGGGCCCATAGAAAACAATGTGTGCGTAATAGGTGTTTGCCGGAGGGCACCAAGGGCTCGGACGCTGCGATTTTCCTGGAGAAATGGTTCCACTTTCTGGATGCCCCTTTCTCCACTGTGGAGCGGGCACAGAGTTCCTGTTCTGGGGCGCCCCCCGAGACCCCTGAAGTGGAAGGATAGGGAATTTGTCATGACAACGCCAACATTATGCTGTTTACCGACTTTTCAGCTGAATTGCAGGAGAAAGTCTTAATTGTATCTGCGAAAAGGAGTCTACGGGATCTCAACATCGTCTGCTCCACGGCATATCCTGCAAGACAGCGCGGCGTGGACAGAGACGGAGGTCTTCACTGCTCCGAGAGAAGCACAGGACGAGAGGATCTCTAAAACGTCCAGGTCCCCGAATCTCCAGATGTGAAAATACCTTTGGTTCGTCTGAAGGGGTGATGTAGTGGGGGTTCCTCTCGCTGGCTATCAGGCGCATGCACAGCTCACTTTATGGGCAGCGGCAAGTGGAGGACTACTGAGGGGTTCTCATATAAGCTGCTACAAACGGAGGGTGGAGAGTGGGGCTTAGCGGTCGTACGGTACAGGTCACAGCGTGCGCGGCTGCACATTCAGGACGGGGAGTTTGGCTCTTGCTGAAATACATGCGGTGCAGAAATCGTGTCAGACGTTTCGAGGGATCCATCTTATTCTCTGGCTGCACAGTCAGCGGGTTGGCACCGAAGTCCATCCTTGTAGGTTATTGTTCACACACAGATATTGTGCTATTCTATGGTATTATAGAAGAAATCTCATCTACACGCAGCAGAAAAAATGAGCCGAGAAACCGTTCAGAATTCTACCTGTGGTGCGGTTTTTGAATCCACAGAATGTCAACTAATGCTGCGGAATTGCTGCTCTTTTGTTGCAGGTTTACCCAAATGAATTCAATGGGGAGGTCAAATCAGCAACAAACACCAAATGTTGCGGTTTTTTTGTGGTGGAAAAGCTGCGATTCCACCACAAAACTCGCAAATCAGAAAGCCTTCCCCCTGCCGTAGTCAACATGGGTTGCAGCGTCATTCCAGAAGGCCGCGCTGCGCTCAAAACAGAGGGACGTGTCGCTAGGACAACGCCGGGGAGAAGTAGTAACCTTTTTTCCCAGCAGCCTCCTCGGGGAGAGTCCGCCCAAAAATCTGCATCCCAATTGGGTGCGGTTTTTCAGCCGGTATTCCCTGCAGGTTCCAGGACGGACACGCTGCAAACTTTACACAGCTTATCCGCCCAGTGTGAACATAGCCTTATACTTACAGCTGATCCGGAGGAAGGCCCCCCCCCGTCATTAGCATAGACCCGTTTACCATAAAGTAGAGACCCCTGTTGCCATCATTCTACATCACTACCAGCGACCGCTGTGGATTTCAGATGACCTTCCATTTCTTGCGTCCATTATCACGAGTCTGCGCTCTTCTACATTCACTACACGTGATCAAATCTACAACAAGTCAAGAGAAGCGCACAGGGCGGAGGTGACAAGAACATTTCTTGGATGAGCCGGTGACATTTTCCTTATCACGGGTTTGGGAGGAGCGTGGATTCCCGTTTCCTGGAGACATCGTGACCTTTTCCCTGCACATTTGTATAGATTTATTGCACCCAGTTATCATCCGTTTATATCATGCGTGTTTTCTTTGCCCGAGGACTGGACATATCCCACAGCTCCAGAGTTACAGCCGCAGTGCTCAGCAGCCGTACGTTTTAGCCCTGTACGCGTGAGATCGGCAGCCGCCCTGTACGCGTGAGATCGGCAGCCGCCCTGTACGCGTGAGATCGGCAGCCGCCCTGTACGCGTGAGATCGGCAGCCGCCCTGTACGCGTGAGATCGGCAGCCGCCCTGTACGCGTGAGATCGGCAGCCGCCCTGTACGCGTGAGATCGGCAGCCGCCCTGCGCAAAACTTCCCATCCCACTGTAGTTCGGGTTTGGGCTGCTTTGTGAGATTGCGTCATTCAGAGAGATGAAGAAAGATACAGAGCAGATGAATGCCCTTGTACCCAAATATTTGCACCTCTCGTACAGACCTGCTTTGACATTACCTCGTTCTCTAGACACACGCTTTCAATGCTGCGGCGTTCCCTTTTGTTTTGGCAGAAGTCCTGCTCACAGTCCTGACAAGGGTGGTTCCTCCTACAACATAAACAAGAGTCAAAAATTCTCTCATCTCTGCAAATGGCGGAATCACTCAGCAGCAACTCACGTGGACGTCTGCGACGTTCTTAGCTCCTCATTCTCAGTCATTTTAGGATTCATCTCATGGTTAATAATCTCTTCGGTTCCCGTCTAGAACAAACCAAACGCATGGAGCGGTCAGAGAAAGCGGATGTGGGACGGAGACTTCCTAGAGCGTCGGCAGCGCTGGAGCGAGTGCGCCAGGAGCAGTAATAGTGTGTAAATAAGCCAGACATCACGGGATGCGCCGGCCACACACGGAATGCGCCGGCCACACGCGGAACGCGCCGGCCACACGCGGAACGCGCCGATCACACGCGGGACGCGCCGATCACACACGGGACGCGCCGGCCACACACGGGACGCGCCGGCCACACACGGGACAACGCCCCTTTGGTTACCTGGGCACTTGCTGGGCGCACACTCTGGCTCTCTTTCCTCTTGGCCACTCTCTGCCTGGCTCTGTTTAAGATGCGGGAGTGCACGCTGTCCTGCCCAGAACGGTCACACTGCCGATCTCGAAGCTGTCGCTGCTCATCAGTAAGTGGAGATGTGAACGGGCTACTGGCTGGACCATCTTCTAACACTGGAATACAAAGAAGAAACTCTGATCCATAAAGAATAAGGGGATAACATATAGAGCGGAAGAGATTGAGACTACAGCGGATGACCCGGGTAGGGCGATGGCCACTATTGTGCTGGGAGATGACCCGCATAGATCTGCAGTTTTCTGCATCAATGACTGAGGCTGGAGGGTCTACACATATATTAAAGTGGAGCTCCAGCTGTACTCTCTGGCGTGACATCAGGCGTGGGGAGACGATACTGCACTCTGGGTGATCGCTGCGGCACGCCGGGTGGTATAGCTGCGGCACGCCGGGTGGTATAGCTGCGGCACGCCGGGTGGTATAGCTGCGGCACGCCGGGTGGTATAGCTGCGGCACGCCGGGTGGTATAGCTGCGGCACGCCGGGTGGTATAGCTGCGGCACGCCGGGTGGTATAGCTGCGGCACGCCGGGTGGTATAGCTGCGGCACGCCGGGTGGTATAGCTGCGGCACGCCGGGTGGTATAGCTGCGGCACGCCGGGTGGTATAGCTGCGGCACGCCGGGTGGTATAGCTGCGGCACGCCGGGTGGTATAGCTGCGGCACGCCGGGTGGTATAGCTGCGGCACGCCAGGAGGTATAGCTGCGGCACGCCGGGTGGTATAGCTGCGGCACGCCGGGTGGTATAGCTGCTGCACGCCGGGTGATATAGCTGCTGCACCCACCATACAGGATCGTGCTCGGGTCCTGTTAATTAGAAACGGACCAGTACATAATACTCTCCAGACATTGTACGGCTGCCACAGTATCCGGAAGCCTCGCAGTACAACTAAAGCTTTACATTAAACCGCAAGGTCATAGAGGAATACAACTATTGCCGTAAGAGATGGAGCGCTCCCCGAAAAAGCTGAAGGCCCCGATTAACCATTCTGGAGTCTTGAAATAATAGAAACTTCTTACCAACGACTTTGTCCTTAATAAAGGGATGTGTCAGCAGTCCGGGCCACGACAGGCGCAGGGCGGGATCCTTTGTCAAGAGGCCCTGGAGAAAGTCCTGACATGAAGACGAAGCACAAGTCACCACATCTTTCTATCATGGAAGGCGCTGAGGAGCTGATCAGCAGGTTGTGAGAGAGATCTGGACTTTATATAGATCGCAGCGAGTGCAGACCTACAGGAACGGGCCGGAGCCGTCATAGGCACGCGACATGCACCTTTATAATAACACTGGATCCCAGCGCAGACCTACAGGAACGGGCCGCAGCCGCCATAGGCACGCGACATGCACCTTTATAATAACACTGGATCCCAGCGCAGACCTACAGGAACGGGCCGCAGCCGCCATAGGCACGCGACATGCACCTTTATAATAACACTAGATCCCAGCGCAGACCTACAGGAACGGGCCGCAGCCGCCATAGGCACGCGACATGCACCTTTATAATAACACTGGATCCCAGTGATGCCAAAAAGACCAGAGTAATGCCCTGTATTCAAAGCAAACCAGACAGAAAGGGAACCCCGACATAACACATTAGATGCCCACCTTTAATTCAGCAGAGACCCCCCGAGGCCATCGCACCGGCTGCTGGGTGATGATGCTGACCAGCTGGAATATGCTGTGCGTGTAAAAGGGCGGCGTTCCCACCAGCAGCTCATAGACGATACAGCCGAGAGCCCAGAGGTCAGAGCGATGATCGTACGGCCGCTCTAGGACCAGCTCAGGAGACATGTACAGCGGAGTCCCCTTAATGGAACGAACCATCAGTGTGTCCAGGCTCAGCTCTCGAGCGAAGCTGGAAAACAGAGTGAGGGAAATATACGGGGGAGATATACGGGGGACACGCTCCAAGCAGCAACCGCACCGGCAGAGACCCCGCAGACACCCACGAGGGCACAGCGGCCCTTCTCACATACAGAGGGAGGAACAGGCACATCATTCTGGTCACACACACAAGAATACCCCCCTCAGCATCTTCACTCGTCAGGACGGTCAGCACTTCATTTGTTAAACTCACCCAAAATCGCACAGTTTGACCGTCCCGTCTTTGCCCAGTAAAATGTTCTGAGGTTTCATGTCTCTGTGCAGGATCCGATGAGAATGAAGATAATATAAGGCAGAAACCAGCTGAGTGGACACGTCCCGGACCTGTAGGGTAAGATAGACCGCCATCAATCTATGGTGAGCGCGTACTCCGCACTGACAGCAAGCAGGTATAGCGGAGCTCAAAGCCCCCTCCCCCATATATCACCACGGACTCCCCAGGCTGAGCCCCCTCCCCCATATATCACCTCGGACTCCCCAGGCTGAGCCCCCTCCCCCATACATCCCCTCGGACTCCCCAGGCTGAGCCATCCGACACCTCCAGACTCTGCAGTAAATATGACTTCCCCGGACACTGGTACTTACTAAATCCTCAGACAAGTTCCCATCATCCTCCAAAATCTGGAACAACTCCCCCTCCGCGTATTCTGTGACCACCACAACCTGGGGAGGAGGAAGCAGAGAGAGGATGAGGAAGCAGAGAGAGGATGAGGAAGCAGAGAGAGGATGAGGAAGCAGAGAGAGGATGAGGAAGCAGAGAGAGGATGAGGAAGTAGAGAGAGGAAGAGGAGGAGGAGGAGGATCACTCTCAGGGCCTGTTCACACGCGAAAGCAAAGAAAACGCTGGAAAATACCGAGATCTTTTCAAGGCAGAGCCTCAGATTTTCAGCCGTTTTTAAAGCATCAAACGTTTTCTTGGAGCGGTTTTTCTATTGACACAATGAAAAACGGCTCCAAAAATGGCTGAAGTAGTGACTTGCGCTTCTTGTTACAGGGCGGTTTTTATTCACCCCGGCTGAACTAAATGAAGTTTCTCCCATTGAAATGGATGGACAGATGTTTGGAGGCGTTCAGCATCCGTTTTTTGAGGAGTTTACGCCCCGAAAAACGCCTGACAAAACGGTGTGTGAACAGACCCTTACCAGTAACTGGATTATCCCCCACAACGGCACGGACAGGAGGATTTACCCGTCTCATTAGAGAAGCTGAAAATAAACGTCTTCCTCCCATTACCACATCCGGTTAGAACAAAGGACATCGAAATGATGTAAAAGTTCTAAACACGGAATATCCAGCAACAGTAACCCAGCAAACCTGGGCGAGAAAAAACCTCTGTGCTGCTGTGGAAGGGAAAATCCAAGTATTACTGGTAAGAGTCATTATTATCTTCTCCGGACACCTCACCAGAGGAAGCGCAGAGAAGACGATCAGGATGGGACGGCCGCGGGGGAGACCTTGTGGCCGAGAGAGAAGTCCTGGTTGGCACCACATTCAGCTTGTGAAAGGTTAAAGGGTCGGTCCATGAGAATGAAGGACAAATGCCGAAGCCGAGGACGAAGACGCTGCCCCGGGGGGAGTCAGGAGCCCGAAGACCGGATGTGATTGGGTTCATCAGGCCAGAAATCCTGGATTTACCTCCCCACAACCTCTCGCCTTGATATGGAAGAAGAAGAAGAAGATCCGATTCCTGAAATCCACAGACCCCAGAAGACTGATGAGAACACGGGTACCCAACATACATCAAGATGGTGGCATTTATAAGGGTGAGGAGGGAGACTAAGGGTGACGGAGACCCCCATACTGAAGAACAAGAGTGAGAAGGAAAACACAGGGCGAAAAGACCCCCATACTGAAGAACAAGAGAGAGAGAAGGAAAACACAGGAGGAAAAGACCCCCATACTGAAGAACAAGAGAGAGAGAAGGAAACACAGGGGGAAAAGACCCCCATACTGAAGTACAAGAGAGAGAAGGAAAACACAGGGGAAAAAGACCCCCATACTGAAGAACAAGAGAGAGAAGGAAAACACAGGGGGAAAAGACCCCCATACTGAAGAACAAGAGAGAGAAGGAAAACACAGGGCGAAAAGACCCCCATACTGAAGAACAAGAGAGAGAGAAGGAAAACACAGGGGGAAAAGACCCCCATACTGAAGAACAAGAGAGAGAGAAGGAAAACACAGGGGGAAAAGACCCCCATACTGAAGAACAAGAGAGAGAGAGAAGGAAAACACAGGGGGAAAAGACCCCCATACTGAAGAACAAGAGAGAGAAGGAAAACACAGGGGGAAAAGACCCCCATACTGAAGAACAAGAGAGAGAGAGAAGGAAAACACAGGGGGAAAAGACCCCCATACTGAAGAACAAGAGAGAGAAGGAAAACACAGGAGGAAAAGACCCCCATACTGAAGAACAAGAGAGAGAGAAGGAAAACACAGGGCGAAAAGACCCCCATACTGAAGAACAAGAGAGAGAAGGAAACACAGGGGGAAAAGACCCCCATACTGAAGAACAAGAGTGAGAAGGAAAACACAGGGCGAAAAGACCCCCATACTGAAGAAAAGAGAGAGAGAAGGAAAACACAGGAGGAAAAGACCCCCATACTGAAGAACAAGAGAGAGAAGGAAAACACAGGGCGAAAAGACCCCCATACTGAAGAACAAGAGAGAGAGAAGGAAAACACAGGGGGAAAAGACCCCCATACTGAAGAACAAGAGAGAGAGAGAAGGAAAACACAGGGGGAAAAGACCCCCATACTGAAGAACAAGAGAGAGAGAGAAGGAAAACACAGGGGGAAAAGACCCCCATACTGAAGAACAAGAGAGAGAAGGAAAACACAGGAGGAAAAGACCCCCATACTGAAGAACAAGAGAGAGAAGGAAAACACAGGGGGAAAAGACCCCCATACAGAAGAACAAGAGAGAGAGAAGGAAAACACAGGGGGAAAAGACCCCCATACTGAAGAACAAGAGAGAGAGAGAAGGAAAACACAGGGGGAAAAGACCCCCATACTGAAGAACAAGAGAGAGAAGGAAACCACAGGAGGAAAAGACCCCCATACTGAAGAACAAGAGAGAGAAGGAAACACAGGGGAAAAGACCCCCATACTGAAGAACAAGAGAGAGAAGGAAAACACAGGGGGAAAAGACCCCCATACTGAAGAACAAGAGAGAGAAGGAAACACAGGGGGAAAAGACCCCCATACTGAAGAACAAGAGAGAGAAGGAAAACACAGGGGAAAAGACCCCCATACTGAAGAACAAGAGAGAGAAGGAAAACACAGGGGGAAAAGACCCCCATACTGAAGAACAAGAGAGAGAAGGAAAACACAGGGGGAAAAGACCCCCATACTGAAGAACAAGAGAGAGAAGGAAAACACAGGAGGAAAAGACCCCCATACTGAAGAACAAGAGAGAGAAGGAAACACAGGGGGGAAAAGACCCCCATACTGAAGAACAAGAGAGAGAAGGAAAACACAGGGGAAAAGACCCCCATACTGAAGAACAAGAGAGAGAAGGAAAACACAGGAGGAAAAGACCCCCATACTGAAGAACAAGAGAGAGAAGGAAACACAGGGGGGAAAAGACCCCCATACTGAAGAACAAGAGAGAGAAGGAAAACACAGGGGAAAAGACCCCCATACTGAAGAACAAGAGAGAGAAGGAAAACACAGGGGGAAAAGACCCCCATACTGAAGGACAAGAGAGAGAGAAGGAAAACACAGGGGGAAAAGACCCCCATACTGAAGAACAAGAGAGAGAAGGAAAACACAGGAGGAAAAGACCCCCATACTGAAGAACAAGAGAGAGAAGGAAACACAGGGGGAAAAGACCCCCATACTGAAGAACGAGAGAGAGAGAAGGAAACACAGGAGGAAAAGACCCCCATACTGAAGAACAAGAGAGAGAAGGAAACACAGGGGGGAAAAGACCCCCATACTGAAGAACAAGAGAGAGAAGGAAAACACAGGGGAAAAAGACCCCCATACTGAAGAACAAGAGAGAGAAGGAAACACAGGGGGGAAAAGACCCCCATACTGAAGAACAAGAGAGAGAAGGAAACACAGGGGGGAAAAGACCCCCATACTGAAGTACAAGAGAGAGAGAAGGAAAACACAGGGGGAAAAGACCCCCATACTGAAGAACAAGAGAGAGAAGGAAAACACAGGAGGAAAAGACCCCCATACTGAAGAACAAGAGAGAGAAGGAAAACACAGGGGGAAAAGACCCCCATACTGAAGAACAAGAGAAAGAAGGAAAACACAGGGGGAAAAGACCCCCATACTCAAGTACAAGAGAGAGAAGGGAAACACAGGGGAAAAGACCCCCATACTGAAGAACAAGAGAGAGAAGGAAACACAGGGGAAAAGACCCCCATACTGAAGAACAAGAGAGAGAAGGAAAACACAGGGGGAAAAGACCCCCATACTGAAGAACAAGAGAGAGAAGGAAAACACAGGAGGAAAAGACCCCCATACTGAAGAACAAGAGAGAGAAGGAAAACACAGGGGGAAAAGACCCCCATACTGAAGAACAAGAGAAAGAAACACAGGGGGGAAAAGACCCCCATACTGAAGAACAAGAGAGAGAAGGAAAACACAGGGGGAAAAGACCCCCATACTGAAGAACAAGAGAGAGAAGGAAAACACAGGGGGAAAAGACCCCCATACTGAAGGACAAGAGAGAGAGAAGGAAAACACAGGGGGAAAAGACCCCCATACTGAAGGACAAGAGAGAGAGAAGGAAAACACAGGGGGAAAAGACCCCCATACTGAAGAACAAGAGAGAGAAGGAAAACACAGGGGGAAAAGACCCCCATACTGAAGAACAAGAGAGAGGAGGAAACACAGGGGGAAAAGACCCCCATACTGAAGAACAAGAGAGAGAAGGAAAACACAGGGGAAAAGACCCCCATACTGAAGAACAAGAGAGAGAAGGAAAACACAGGGGGAAAAGACCCCCATACTGAAGTACAAGAGAGAGAGAAGGAAACACAGGGGAGAAGACCCCCATACTGAAGAACAAGAGAGAGAAGGAAAACACAGGGGGAAAAGACCCCCATACTGAAGAACAAGAGAGAGAAGGAAAACACAGGGGGAAAAGACCCCCATACTGAAGTACAAGAGAGAGAAGGAAAACACAGGGGGAAAAGACCCCCATACTGAAGTACAAGAGAGAGAAGGAAAACACAGGGGGAAAAGACCCCCATACTGAAGAACAAGAGAGAGAAGGAAAACACAGGGGGAAAAGACCCCCATACTGAAGAACAAGAGAGAGAAGGAAAACACAGGGGGAAAAGACCCCCATACTGAAGTACAAGAGAGAGAAGGAAAACACAGGGGGAAAAGACCCCCATACTGAAGTACAAGAGAGAGAAGGAAAACACAGGGGGAAAAGACCCCCATACTGAAGTACAAGAGAGAGAAGGGAAAACACAGGGGGAAAAGACCCCCATACTGAAGTACAAGAGAAAGAAACACAGGGGGGAAAAGACCCCCATACTGAAGTACAAGAGAGAGAAGGAAAACACAGGGGGAAAAGACCCCCATACTGAAGTACAAGAGAGAGAAGGAAAACACAGGGGGAAAAGACCCCCATACTGAAGTACAAGAGAGAGAAGGAAAACACAGGGGGAAAAGACCCCCATACTGAAGTACAAGAGAGAGAAGGGAAAACACAGGGGGAAAAGACCCCCATACTGAAGTACAAGAGAAAGAAACACAGGGGGGAAAAGACCCCCATACTGAAGGCTGAGAGATCGGAGATCACATTTAGTTGGTAATGCCTAGACGTGGTCACCCAGCTGGTCCTGCAGCCCCGCACCCCTCACCTCTCGCTCGGTCTCACAGCTGTCCAGCATGCGCACAATATTGGGGTGTTGAAGGTCTTTCATGATTTGGATCTCTCTCTTCAGGCCTCTCAGCTCCTTGTCTGAACGGCCAACTTTAGGGATGAACTTTAGAGCCACAACCTGCACAATTAGAAAAGCCAACAATAAAAAAAAATTAAAGTAACCACAACAGACCACCGCCACGCCAGAGATCGCCACGCCAGAGACCACCACAGACCCCCACCACGCCAGAGACCACCACCGACCCCCGCCACGCCAGAGACCGCCACGCCAGAGACCGCCACGGACCACCACGCCAGAGACCGCCGCCACGCCTGAGACCACCACAGACCACCACGCCAGATACCTCCCCCACCACATCGGAGACCGCCACGCCGGAGACCGCCACGCCGGAGACCGCCACGCCAGAGACCGCCACGCCAGAGACCGCCACGCCAGAGACCGCCACGCCAGAGACCGCCACGCCAGAGACCGCCACGCCAGAGACCGCCACGCCAGAGACCGCCACGCCAGAGACCGCCACGCCAGAGACCGCCACGCCAGAGACCGCCACGCCAGAGACCGCCACGCCAGAGACCGCCACGCCAGAGACCGCCACGCCAGAGACCGCCACGCCAGAGACCGCCACGCCAGAGACCGCCACGCCAGAGACCGCCACGCCAGAGACCGCCACGCCAGAGACCGCCACGCCAGAGACCGCCACGCCAGAGACCGCCACGCCAGAGACCGCCACGCCAGAGACCGCCACGCCAGAGACCGCCACGCCAGAGACCGCCACGCCAGAGACCGCCACGCCAGAGACCGCCACGCCAGAGACCGCCACGCCAGAAACCGCCACGCCAGAAACCGCCACGGACCACCACGCCAGAGACCACCAAAAAAACCATCAAATTTAAACCTTAACGCCCTTCGTAAATGAGTATAAATAGCTTCACCCCCAGCAACACCATTATCACTACTTAAAGGGCTCAACGAACTTCTGGCACGTCATGGTGACATGTCAGAAATTATGATTGGTGGGGTCTGAGCACTGAGACACCGACCGATCGCTAAAATGAAGCGGCAGAAGTGATCGTGTGAGCGCTCCACCGCTTCATTTCTGTTCAGCTTATTCTAGATATTTTTTTCGGTGGGGGATCAGTGCTCGGACCCCCCCAAACAAGACTTCTGACGTGTCAGAAGTTGGTGTTAACGAGGAGAAGGCGGCTGATATCATGCAACATGACAGAGGGATAAGAGCAGACTGGACGCTTTATCCATGGACGTAACTGTACACCCATTATAGCCGAGCCTTAACACAAATGGGCGTACAGTTACACCCGGAGGTTGAAGCGGGCACAGGAGCGGAGCGTGCTCCATCCACAGCGGGTACCGGCTGGAATATACAGCCCACATCATGCCGCAATGCCAGAGACCGCCACGCCAGAGACCACCACAGACCACAACACCAGAGACCAACACCGACCCCCACCACATCGACCGCCACGCCAGAGACCGCCACGCCAGAGACCGCCACGCCAGAGACCGCCACGCCAGAGACCGCCACCGACCCCCGCCACACCAGAGACCGGCGCCACACCAGAGACCATCACAGACCAGCACGCCAGAGACCGCCACCACGCCAGAGACCGCCACCACGCCAGAGACCGCCACCACGCCAGAGACCGCCACCACGCCAGAGACCGCCACCACGCCAGAGACCGCCAAAAAAAACATCAAATTCAAACCTTCACGCCCTTCATAAAGGAGTATAAATAGGTTTACTCCCAGCAACACCATTATCACTACTTAAAGGGCTCAACGAACTTCTGGCACGTTATGGTGACATGTCAGAAATTATGATTGGTGGGGTCTGAGCACTGAGACCCCCACCGATCGCTAAAATTAAGCGGCAGAAGTGATCGTTTGAGCGCTCCACCGCTTCATTTCTGTTCAGCTTATTCTAGAAAAAAATGTAGCGGAGTACGGACAATAGAAAGTGTATGAGCCCGAACTCCGGAAAAAGCGGAACAGAAGCGATCACACGATCACTTCTGCCGCTTCGTTTTAGCGATCAATGGGGGTCTCAGTGCTCGGACACCCCCAAACAAGACTTCTGACGTGTCAGAAGTTTGTGTTAACGAGGAGAACAGGGAACTTGAGAAATGCAGAGAGATGAGGTCATAGAGCAGCACCTTCAGCTTCTATAGGGGAAAGAAGTCCATCAATGCGTGTGTTCTCTATGAAACATGTAGATAATAGGGTGGCGTTGGTCCCTGGTGTCGGCACAGTCAGCTGGCAGCGGGGGATGATAGATTTTCTACAGTGCTCCCGCTGTTGATGGACAGTCACAGCACAACATATAGCACAAACCCCATTTACACTGCATTCCAGTCCTGCCACAACACGACCCGCTGACGTCACTTCAGGGATCTTCTCGGCAGCTCAGGAGAAAGTGTTAACGAGGAGAAGGCGGCTGATATCATGCAACATGACAGAGGGATAAGAGCAGACTGGACGCTTTATCCATGGACGTAACTGTACACCCATTATAGCCGAGCCTTAACACAAATGGGCGTACAGTTACACCCGGAGGTTGAAGCGGGCGCAGGAGCGTGCTCCATCCACAGCGGGTGCCGGCTGGAATATACAGCCCACATCCTGCCGCAATGCCAGAGACCACAGTTATCGCCGCCGTTTATTGCCTTAAATGCTGCGGTCAATAGCGATAACGGCATCTAAGTGGTGGACACAGAGGGAGCGGGATCCCTCTGAACCCCGTCAATCCCCTGCACGTGATTGCAAGGTGTCGATGGTTTCTACGGCAATTAGGTAGCCTAACAATGGCCTCCTGGTTGGCCATGTACGGAGTGTACATACATAAATAGTGCTGTGTATTGTGCCGGGGATCAAAAGATCAGGCCTTCAAGTCCCCAAGTAAAGGGAACAGAAAAAGTAGCAGCATTTTTTATTTTAATTTTTTTTAGAAACAGAAATAAATTATAAAAATTTTTTTAAGTAATAAAAACTCCCCGATCAATAAAAAAATGAAATAATGATAAAAAAAACCCGATACATAATAGACATCGCCGCGTTCATATCAAGTGATTTATCCCGAATGGTGAACACCGTAAAAAGTGCAATAAAAACCAACGGCAGAGTTTCCTTCTTGGTCACCTGGTCTACAAAAAAACCGGAATAAATTGGATCAAAAAGTCGCAAGTGCCCAAAAACGGTACCGATAAAAACGACTGTTTGTCACGACTAAAACTAATAAAATCTATAAAACACCTGAGGGTTCAAAATGCTCACTAATCCCCTAACTTAATTATTTGAGAGGTGTGGTCTCCCAAATGGGATCACACCTGGGGAACGTCTGCTGCACCGGTGATACAGGGGCTCTGCAAATGCGACACGGCCCCCAGAAACCATTCAGCAAAAACTGCGCTGCAAAGGCCAAATGGCGCAGTCAGTATATGGGATGTGATGTCACTAACATGATACATTATCACTATATAACAGTCAGTATATGGGATGTGATGTCACTGTAACATGATACATTATCACTATATAACAGTCAGTATATGGGATGTGATGTCAGTGTAACATGATACATTATCACTATATAACAGTCAGTATATGGGATGTGATGTCAGTGTAACATGATACATTATCACTATATAACAGTCAGTATATGGGATGTGATGTCACTGTAACATGATACATTATCTCTATATAACAGTCAGTATATGGGATGTGATGTCACTGTAACATGATACATTATCACTATATAACAGTCAGTATATGGGATGTGATGTCACTGTAACATGATACATTATCACTATATAACAGTCAGTATATGGGATGTGATGTCACTGTAACATGATACATTATCTCTATATAACAGTCAGTATATGGGATGTGATGTCAGTGTAACATGATACATTATCACTATATAACAGTCAGTATATGGGATGTGATGTCACTGTAACATGATACATTATCACTATATAACAGTCAGTATATGGGATGTGATGTCACTGTAACATGATACATTATCTCTATATAACAGTCAGTATATGGGATGTGATGTCACTGTAACATGATACATTATCACTATATAACAGTCAGTATATGGGATGTGATGTCACTGTAACATGATACATTATCACTATATAACAGTCAGTATATGGGATGTGATGTCACTGTAACATGATACATTATCTCTATATAACAGTCAGTATATGGGATGTGATGTCACTAACATGATACATTATCTCTATATAACAGTCAGTATATGGGATGTGATGTCACTGTAACATGATACGTTATCACTATATAACAGTCAGTATATGGGATGTTTTGTCACTGTAACATGATACATTATCACTATATAACAGTCAGTATATGGGATGTGATGTCACTGTAACATGATACATTATCACTATATAACAGTCAGTATATGGGATGTGATGTCACCACATGATACATTATCACTATATAACAGTCAGTATATGGGATGTGATGTCACTGTAACATGATACATTATCTCTATATAACAGTCAGTATATGGGATGTGATGTCACTGTAACATGATACATTATCTCTATATAACAGTCAGTATATGGGATGTGATGTCAGTGTAACATGATACATTATCACTATATAACAGTCAGTATATGGGATGTGATGTCACTGTAACATGATACATTATCACTATATAACAGTCAGTATATGGGATGTGATGTCACTAACATGATACATTATCACTATATAACAGTCAGTATATGGGATGTGATGTCACCACATGATACATTATCACTATATAACAGTCAGTATATGGGATGTGATGTCAATAACATGATACATTATCACTATATAACAGTCAGTATATGGGATGTGATGTCAGTGTAACATGATACATTATCACTATATAACAGTCAGTATATGGGATGTGATGTCACTGTAACATGATACATTATCACTATATAACAGTCAGTATATGGGATGTGATGTCACTGTAACATGATACATTATCTCTATATAACAGTCAGTATATGGGATGTGATGTCACCACATGATACATTATCACTATATAACAGTCAGTATATGGGATGTGATGTCACTGTAACATGATACATTATCACTATATAACAGTCAGTATATGGGATGTGATGTCACTGTAACATGATACATTATCTCTATATAACAGTCAGTATATGGGATGTGATGTCACTAACATGATACATTATCACTATATAACAGTCAGTATATGGGATGTGATGTCACTAACATGATACATTATCTCTATATAACAGTCAGTATATGGGATGTGATGTCACTGTAACATGATACGTTATCACTATATAACAGTCAGTATATGGGATGTTTTGTCACTGTAACATGATACATTATCACTATATAACAGTCAGTATATGGGATGTGATGTCACTGTAACATGATACATTATCACTATATAACAGTCAGTATATGGGATGTGATGTCACCACATGATACATTATCACTATATAACAGTCAGTATATGGGATGTGATGTCACTGTAACATGATACATTATCTCTATATAACAGTCAGTATATGGGATGTGATGTCACTGTAACATGATACATTATCTCTATATAACAGTCAGTATATGGGATGTGATGTCAGTGTAACATGATACATTATCACTATATAACAGTCAGTATATGGGATGTGATGTCACTGTAACATGATACATTATCACTATATAACAGTCAGTATATGGGATGTGATGTCACTAACATGATACATTATCACTATATAACAGTCAGTATATGGGATGTGATGTCACCACATGATACATTATCACTATATAACAGTCAGTATATGGGATGTGATGTCAATAACATGATACATTATCACTATATAACAGTCAGTATATGGGATGTGATGTCAGTGTAACATGATACATTATCACTATATAACAGTCAGTATATGGGATGTGATGTCAATAACATGATACATTATCACTATATAACAGTCAGTATATGGGATGTGATGTCACCACATGATACATTATCACTATATAACAGTCAGTATATGGGATGTGATGTCAATAACATGATACATTATCACTATATAACAGTCAGTATATGGGATGTGATGTCACTGTAACATGATACATTATCACTATATAACAGTCAGTATATGGGATGTGATGTCAGTGTAACATGATACATTATCACTATATAACAGTCAGTATATGGGATGTGATGTCACATGATACATTATCACTATATAACAGTCAGTATATGGGATGTGATGTCAGTGTAACATGATACATTATCACTATATAACAGTCAGTATATGGGATGTGATGTCACTAACATGATACATTATCACTATATAACAGTCAGTATATGGGATGTGATGTCAGTGTAACATGATACATTATCACTATATAACAGTCAGTATATGGGATGTGATGTCACTGTAACATGATACATTATCACTATATAACAGTCAGTATATGGGATGTGATGTCAGTGTAACATGATACATTATCTCTATATAACAGTCAGTATATGGGATGTGATGTCACTGTAACATGATACATTATCACTATATAACAGTCAGTATATGGGATGTGATGTCACTGTAACATGATACATTATCACTATATAACAGTCAGTATATGGGATGTGATGTCACCACATGATACATTATCACTATATAACAGTCAGTATATGGGATGTGATGTCACTAACATGATACATTATCACTATATAACAGTCAGTATATGGGATGTGATGTCACTGTAACATGATACATTATCACTATATAACAGTCAGTATATGGGATGTGATGTCAGTGTAACATGATACATTATCACTATATAACAGTCAGTATATGGGATGTGATGTCAGTGTAACATGATACATTATCACTATATAACAGTCAGTATATGGGATGTTTTGTCACTGTAACATGATACATTATCACTATATAACAGTCAGTATATGGGATGTGATGTCACTGTAACATGATACATTATCACTATATAACAGTCCGTATATGGGATGTGATGTCACTGTAACATGATACATCATCACTATATAACAGTCAGTATATGGGATGTGATGTCACTGTAACATGATACATCATCACTATATAACAGTCAGTATATGGGATGTGATGTCAGTGTAACATGATACATTATCACTATATAACAGTCAGTATATGGGATGTTTTGTCACTGTAACATGATACATTATCACTATATAACAGT